>NC_058135.1:253823079-253861634 GCF_016433145.1 Gracilinanus agilis
AAGGAAGGAGGGAGGGAAGGAAGGGAGGGAGGAGGGAGGGACGGAAAGAAGGAAGGAGGGAGGGAAAGAAGGAAGGAAGAGAGGAAGGGAGGGAGGGACGGAAAGAAGGAAGGAATGGAAAGAAGGAAGGAAGGGAGGGAGGGAAAGAAAAGAAAAGCAATTCTCCCACTTTTACACCTAATTGATTAGGAGAAGTGAATTATTTCAGCTTGTAACTGGATTATGGAAAATGGTGTGAAGCATTTATAAACTATGGGAAGCATTTAAGACTAGAGGCAGGGACAGCTGGGTGGCTCAGTGGATAGAGAGCCAGGTCGGGAGACAGGAAGTCCTAAATTTAAATCTGACCTCAGACACTTCCTTGCTGTGTGACCCTGGGCAAGTCACTTAACCCCAGTTATTGCTTGTCTAAATTGTAAACCAATATTTAGTATTGATTTTAAGACAAAAGGTAAAGGTTTTCAAAAAAATAGAGGTGAAGGGTGGGGACTATGATCCTTTGCTGTGACTACTTCCCACCATCACAACTGTCCTTGGACTTCAGCACAATTCTTTCTTCTTCATCTTAAATCCTTTTCCTCCCCTTATTTCATCTCTCCAAAAAATCTTCTCCCATCACACCTAGACCCAGAATTATAGAATTTCCCTGTCCCTCAGTTTCCCAAAAGATATATGATACCCAAATTGTATGGTACTTCTGAGTTGTCATCTAGCGCAGTGGCCCTCCCAGGGACAGTGTAGCCCTGTCCTTCCATTCTGTGTGGTTTGGAGCACGTGACTGTGTGGCCGCCAAATATTGAACACTATCCCTCTCCTGATTAAAGATGTGGTTTTTCTGACTATTTAATAGTTCTGAGTTATTTCCAGTTCAACAGTACCAATGCACAGTTATATATAATTCTTTTTTAAAAAATCATTGAACCATTTGAACATAGTGGGGGGCAGTATTTGATATCCATATTAGAAAGGACTTAAGATACAGAGAAGGAATTACAATATGCTGGTCAGTGTTGGGTTTTTTTTTTTAATTTTTTTTTTTTTCAGTGTTGGTTTTTAACTCATGAAGCTCTGGGTTTGAAACCTACTTCTGACACTACCTGTTTCACCATGGACATTCATAACCTTGCCTTTCTGAGCTTCTAGTAACTCACAAAATTTTATTTATTTGGATCATAATCTGGAAGTTCTCTCTCTTAGCAAAATATCTTGAGCTAAATAAGCTTAGGAATTTCCCCCAAAACACAGTCAATTACATACACTGAGTAAGTAACTAATTCATTTTTTAAATTAATAAATTCCTATGTTCAAAACTACTTGCTAGGTTCTTTAATATTAAGCAATCAAATAATTAGTAAGTTTAATAAATACCCAGAGCCTCCAGGTATTATTTTCCTCAATGAGAGAAACTCAGACTGACTTTTTGTTACTGTTATTGCCAAAAAAAAAAATATGGAAAAAATCCCACATCTGTAGAGAATCTAAACAAAAACAAAGTACAACGTGATCAGTGGATTTGGAACAGAATAGGACTTTGAATCCCAGCACTGCCATACATTTCCTTGTGTGACCTTAGACAAATCATTAAATTTCATCTCTCACTTATAAAAATGAAGGGATTGAACTGAACAGATCTTGGTTTATGATGTTATGTTTCTGTATTACTATCTCATGACAAAAGAATGAACAGAACGTAGAGAAGACTTGAGGAATAAGACATATGCTCTGCTCTCCCTCTGGTGGCTCTCCAGCAATACAGCACCTCATAGCCCTAACAAGCAACATCCCCCCAAAGTGACTGCGTTCTTGGTGGGATCTTCTATTGAATTGTATTTCGCCTGTTGGAATGCCCAGACTGTCATAATGGAGGGGGAAAACAATCCGTGGAAAAAGCTAGAGACTCTGAGATAGTAGGTATAGAAAAGTCAAAAGGATTAGAGATGGAGATAGAATTCAATGAGTATATGCTTTTGAAGAAAAAATTAGGGCATTAGATGAGTTCTATTATTTATTTATTTATTTATTTATTTTTGCTGTTCTCTAAGCCTTGTTTGCTTAAGCTATTAACCTAAATAGTCATAAAGTCATAACAAACGGTGATATAGCCCTTGCCTAAAGTCTACAAAGTATTTCATCTCATTTTAGCCTCTACAGTACTCTGAAGTAGATCTTAGAGGTTATTATTATTTTACAGATGAGGCAACTAAAGTCTTTTCTTAAATCTCTGGAGCTCTCAGGAGCCTTGGACAGCCGCCGTCTTCTCCTTGATGCTACCCTTTTTCCTCTGGGTTTCGGGGTCAAGGCTCCATCCTGGTTGTCCTCCCCATCAGATGACTCCTCAGTGGCCTTTGCTGGATGTTCATCCAAGGCCATGCCCATGAACCCTGGGTGTCCCTGGGGCTCTGTCCTGGATCACCTTCTCTATTATTTCACTTAGCAATCTCACCAGCTCCAATGGATTCAATTTTCATCTCTGGGTTAATCGTTCTCAGATCTAATTATCCAGCCCTAACCTCTGTCCTAACCTAAACTCAGGAGACTTGTATCTCCAAATGCCAACTGGACATCTTGAAGTATATGTGCCAAAGAGATCTTAAACTCAGCATGTCCCAAACTGGACTCATGTCCAAATCCTCCCTGCTACTGTAGAGCAATGGTGCCTACCTGGAATTGGAGGCATCTAAACAATACATGAGGAGCCCTATGGGTTGAATGTTGACTTAGAAAACCATATACGTGAATATTTTTATATTAATACATCAATACATTAAAATCAAATAAGAACATCATGTAAATCTGGCTCAGGCTCCCAAGCAGGGTCATGTGTTTGAGTCTCTCTGCTCAAGAGGGTACCAACATCCTTCTGGTCATCCAAGCTCATAACTCACCCAAGCTCACAATTTGGGTCTCATCTCTTTTTCTGGCCTCTGCCCCCCCATATTCAATGTGTTGTCAAGTCATTTCCATTTTATCTTCTTTTGTACATACCCCTTCTTTCCTCTGACACTGCCATCATCATGATGCAAGCCTTCAAATGTCTAAGAATGAAATGGGTTCTGCCTTAGAAATTAAGCTCCCCATCATGGGAGTGGTGTGGGGAGATCTTAAAGCAATGGCCAAATGATCCCTTGTTGTTTATATTGTAGTGGGGATTATTTATGGGGCATAGGTTGTTCAAGATGGCTACTGGAGTCCATTCCAACTCTGAAATTCTATAGTTCTGTGTCCAGGTGTGTTGGGAGATTTTGTGTTTGGAGAGGAGAAATTCTATATTACAGTAGCATCCTGTTCCTTATCTGCCTCAAATCTCTCCCAACTTGAGTCAATTCTTCCTTCAGCCTCTAAAGTGAACTTCTTAAAGTGCAGGTCTAAACATGTCACTCTCTCTATTCAATAAACTTCTGTGGCTCCCTATTACCACCAAGATCAAATGTAAAATCTCTGCCTATCTCCCTTGCCTTGAATTCTCTCTCTCCTTATTGCTGCTTCCTGGCTTCTCTGCCTTCCTTCAGACTCCAGCATTTTAAAATCCCTCTTTCTACCAGAAACCTTTGCCAACTGCTAATGCCTTCCCTCTGCTGATAATCTCCTACATCATATATAGTGTATACAACTCTGTTTACTTGTTGTCTCCCCATTTAGATTGTGAGCTCAAAGGCAGGTACTGTCTTTTGCCTCTCTTTATATCCCCTTCAGTTGGCACATAGTAGGTACTTAATACCTGTTGACTGACTGCCTGAATCTACAACCAGCAGAGCAATTCTTATGCCCTGAGGAAACCACATAAAAGCATCCTCAAATCTTTTTTTTAAAGCAAGTCATTTGAATGAATGGAAGGGAGAGGAAAGCATTAGTGCTCAAGTGAAACAGTTTGGTATAGTAGAGAGTTCTGCTTCTGGAATCAGTGGACCTAAATTCAAATCCTAACTCTGTCTTGGTTATTTATTAGACCTTGGACAAGTCACAACCATCTTGGTTTTGTTTCCCCATTTATAAAAGGAGAGCTTTGGACTAGTATATCTCTGAGGTTCCTTCTAGTTCTGGAAATATGATCCTTTGACACCCTGAATAGGAAGAAATAAAGACACTAAGACACTAGCTCCCACTGTTGAGATTCTGGGATATCCTTCATGGAGAGGATTCCTTAATGGAGATCCTAATGGAGAGCTGAAATATAGCTGTTTCCAAGAGGTGGGAGGAGGGAAGGAAATAATTATTTGATAACTTCCTAATTTAGGTAACTATTCTTGCTCACTGGGTTTAGATAACCATACAATTTGGAAATAAAAAAGACCTCAGAGGTCATGTAATAAATAATGCTCAAAATAGAAAGGCATCATCACTCTTCTAGGCTCAGTCACTTCTACTGAAGAAATATAAATGCCATCAGTGACCTTTACATTTTAGCATCCTGGGATAAAACCCCACTTGTATAATCCTGAACTCTCTTATCCTCCCGAGGAAAAGAAAAAGGAAGCCCTAGAGAAGGAAGCTGGTTTGTTATCCGGGAGTAAAGAAAAAGCTCTTGGCAAAAATATCCCATTAGAGCACCGCCTAGCATTTAACAGTGAGGTCGGAAACAGAAATATAGAAAAACTTAAAAAGGCAGCCAGTGAACCAGTGAGTAAAATCCTGGGCCTAGCATTAGGAATAATTGAATTTAAATCAGACCTCAGAAACTTATTGTAGGACTGGGCAAGTCATTTAACTTCTGTTTGTCTTTGTCCTCAACTATAAGATGAGAATAATAATAGCTCCAACTTCATAGGGTTGTTGTGAGGTCAGATGAGATATTTGTAAAAAGCATTTACCACAGTGCCTGGCACCATAGTAGGTACTTAATATAAAGGTTCTTTCCCCCCAAAGGAAGTTAAAATAGATGTCAAGGATCTGTAAACTTAGATGGGGAAAAAATTTACTTCCTGATTTTCACCAACTTTTTGTTTCCTTTCTGTGTATTTTATGTTATTTATTTTAAGAATGAGTCCACATATTTTATTAGACTGCCAAAGGGGTCCATGACGCACAGTAAAAAAAACAAATACCTGCCAGGGCTTAGTCTTAGAGAACTGCCCAGAATACATCTCTATGTGTGTCAGAGGACTAGATCCTAGATCTTTTTCACTCTAAGATTAATATTCTACATCTTTTTTTTTTTTTAAACCCTTGTACTTTTCGGTGTATTATCTCATAGGTGGAAGAGTGGTAAGGGTGGGCAATGGGGGGTCAAGTGACCTGCCCAGGGTCACACAACTCAGGGTTCTACATCTCTTTTAATGAGAATAGAAATATCTATAGCGTCTACCTCCCAGGGTTGTTGTGAGAATATCTATAAATCCACCAAACTATAACACTCTGTCTCTCCATAAATGTATATGTGTGTATATATATGTATATGTATATATATATATATAAAATGGACATATAGACAGATATATAGATGTCATTTATCTTATAGCTAAACACAAATACTCTATTTTGACACTCAGGAGTAGCTAGCTAGGTGGCTCAGTGGATAGAGTCAGATCAGAAACAGGAGGTTCTGGATTCAAAGTTGGCCTGAGGCATTTTCCTGGCTGTGTAACCATTGGCAAGTCACCTAACCCCATTAGCTCTAGTTCATCCTTCAGTCTTATAGAATTGTTATTAAGGCAAAAAGTAAGAGTTTAGGGGGGGAAAGAAAAAAAAAATAGCTCTAGCTTGTGTTCTTTCTTGAATAATTCTCCCAAATGATCGTGTATTTGCCTGACATAACAGTCTTCTGGCGTCCGCCCCTCTCCTCTCCATTTGTGCTTTCCTTAAGGATTCAAATCAAGTCCCACATCTATGTGACACCTTCCCTGAACTGGGAATTTGCTGGATTGTGAATCTCTTCCTCCCGAGTCTTAGAACAATGGTTATTCGTTCTACTTGGTGTTTGTTGGGCACCTTATGCTCAGAAGAGTACCGATACCCTCCCTCCCCTCTGTTGGTGTCCAGTAAGGTTCCCGGGACAAGATATGAGTTCAAGACCTGGACCCCATTGCTTTACTCATGTGGCCTTTGTTCAGGAAGGAAGTGGGGCTCTCTGAACCAACACTGAATTAATGAAGAGAATTTATACACTTGGGGAAGGAAGGAAGGAAAGGAGGCGAGAGGGAGGAAGGGAAGGCGGAGGAAGGGAGGAAAGAAGGAGGGAATGAAAGAATGAATGGTCTTCTTCACTGCAGAATGAACTCTCTGGACCTCAGATCACTAAGTACGTTTCCCAGCGGTGTGTCTGGTCCAGTTCTCACGAAGCGCTCCTATCGAGCCTATCCCGGGCCACTACCCTCGTTCGGAGGCCTTACAGGGCCTGGTTGCCCTTCCCAAAATGGCGTTTGAATTCGCAGCCGCTCTAGGCAGTCAGCTCCGCCCCGCCCGCCCCTGTGCGTGTCCTCTCGCTGGTTACGGCGGCGGCGTCGCTTTAGAAGAAGACGCTCTAAGAGCGTCTCGGCGTTCTGTCGGTGGAAGTGGGCGGAGCGAGCTGGTCGAGTTGGTGGTTGCTACGTGAGGAGCCGTTATTTCATGGCTGCTACGGGCCAGACTACTGAGGTGCGGGGGACGGCGCGGCAGGAGCCAGGACGGGCGCCAGGCAAGGTACTGGATGGAGACCGGATTTGGAAAGCGGCGAGGGCGGAGGATTCGGGTCTTGGGCCTAGCAGGCACCGGGGCTGCCTCGGGCCAGGGTTCCCAGGCTTGAATCCCGGCCCCGCCGCTCTCCTCTCTACCTAGGTACTCTTGGGTGCGCTCCTCCCCCACCCCGTCTCCCTTTTTCTCGGCATCATGCCCGGGGTGGAGGGAGGGGGGGGGATTAAGGATCCCGGCTTTCCATCCCCCACACACGCCCTCGCCTACTGGCGAACCCCCCTCCCCCATATCTCTTGGAATGAGTTTCTAGAAATGGTGGGCAGGGGGCGGAGGCAGTTACGAAGCCAGCTACAAAGCCCTGTGTTCAAATCCTCGTTGGCGCTTGTCCCATAAAAAAACTGCGCTTCTGTTGCCCCGTTTGTAAGGCAGCTGGTGTGGACAAGATGGCCTCTGCGCTCCTACGCAGGTTGAATTTCGGGGGTCGGGAGCCCCTTGGAATTATCCACGGCAGCTACCGTTGGGTTTTGTCCCTTTTAGAACGTATTTGGGAGGAGGGGCAGGGGCTGTGGGCCCCGCTGGCATCTTGGTCAGTCAAGTGTCTATTAATAAAGCTTCTTCTCCGTGCCAGGCGCAGGGGCTGCCAGAAGAGATTCAAGAGGAGACGACGCCCCCAGAAGCCGGGGGTGGGGAGCTGGGGGAGCAGGGACGCCCGGGAAAGGGGGTTGGAGGGTGACTGCAGAGTGCCATGTACCCAAAACAACCCCGCGCCGTGACCCCACAATTACAGCACTGGGATGGACTCTCAAAATCGGTTTATTTTAAAGTCCTGTTCAAAGATTTTCCATGGCGTCATGGAATTGGAAAATGGTGGAAGCAATCAAAATGGCCGACCTCGGGGGCGTGGTCAAATGGTTTGGTGCAATGATGTAATGCTGTGGAATGCCGCAATGCGGACCTGAGAGAGTCTGGGGGAGGGGCCCAGTAGGCCAGGGGTGGGAAAGCCCTGCTGTTGTGGGGGCAAATTTAAATGCCTGGTTATTTAGGATCCACTTTCTCATGTTGATTCGCAATACAAAGCTTTTGATACCCAAGTTTTTAACTAAAAAGATTATTGTTTAGAATCAGTACTTTGTATTGATTTCAAGGCTGGAGAGGGGAAAGTGCTATCAATGGAAGTTAAGTGACTTGCCCAGGGTCACATAGCTGGAAGTGTCTGGTTAGATTTTGAACCCAGGACCTCCAGCCTCCGTCCACTAAGATAATCTGTTCTTCAGCCCCACCCTTTTATCAAAGTTTTTTGGAGAGTAAAGCAATTTGAGGACAGTGTGGCATTGGATTAGCAATAGTTAAGTAATTAACAAAGGAAAGGCAGGGGACAAACCATTTTTTTTCTAGTAGTTTAATAGATGAGATTTCTTAAGACTTGCTTGCTCTTCTCAGAATTGATAAGACAGAAGTTGAGGGTTTAAAGGAAGTGAATGGGGAAGGAGAGATGAAGGGTGATAATTGGAGGTGATCATGTGGCCATTGAAGCTTTTTAGTTTAATGAGAGACCTGATTTTTTGGGTAGATAATAGGAAAGATTAAAAGGAAAATAAGGAAATGGTTGCTCCAGCTTCCTGAGGAGACAGAAGGTGACACCTATTTTGTCGACCTAAGACTGGCTCCAAGGAAGAGAGAAGAGTGAGGTGTTTTAGATGTAAAGGGGTAGCTAATGGGGAAATCCAGTATGGGTGATTATCTCAGGAAAGCTGGAGGACCTGGGGAATGCTGAAGTATGAATGGAATAAGGGAACACTGATCAAGATGGAGTTTTGTATTGGTGGGTCCTGATTTGTTTAGCTCAGTCCTGATCATTACTTCTTTCAACTGAGAGGGGTCAAGAAATGGTGAAAGTGACCCAGGAGCTAGCTAAGCTCTGCTAACACCAGAAAGACAAGGGAGCAAGAGATTCAGAAGGAGAAGGCTAATGCCTTGTTGGAATGCTAACAAGACTGAAGAAAGTAAAAGAACAGAAGTGATATCCTTGGACAACAGGAAATTCATTAGGAAAGATGAGGAATAAGACCCTGATGAGAAAAGGAAATTGTGGTTTGTGGGGATCTTGGGATGTGATGGCAGTTTCAAATGAGGAACCAAATCAACCAAAAAAGGTTGATTACCCTGGAAAAAAGAAAGTCATGGAAATGAGGAAGGTGTGATAGCTGCTTTCAGATGTTGTAAGAACCAATAATGGGAGGATTCAATCTTTGAATGGATAACTGTTATTGCAAGGTGAATTTTTTTTTTTAAAGTCAGGATTCTTGACCCTTAACCACCACCATCCCCCAAAAAAAGAAATGCAGAAAAGTTGCAAATTAATCTTCATGTTGGGAGGGGGTAAGAAAATGAATTTCAGGGGTTTATCTTTTCCATTCTCATCATCTCATCTCATCCAATCTTAGGAAGATGACTTAAAATGTAATATTCACTTGTGTCCCCACCCAGCCCTTTGTGTATTGTTAATATTTTTTTGAGTTGATGTAGATCACTGAGAAGACTAATGTTCTGAGTTTCAGTGATATCAGAATAAACTTATCTTTAGATTGGAGTTCTGCAAAACCTCAAGATTCTTTTGTAGAATCTTGAAAGTTAGGAAAGGGCTTTAAAAGCAAAGCCAAAGAATTTTATTCAGCAGTCAGTGAAGATTTATTAAGTACCTACTATATATGCCAGGCACTGAAGCTATATGCTTAAAATACAAAGAAAAGCTAGAGTCCCTGCCCTCAAAGCTCATAATATGGCAGCCACTGGTTCTTTTCCAACCCCTAATGTTCTGTGATGGATGTTATAAAGGAAATCTTTCTAATTGGGGTGTAGAGCATCCTCTATTGACATGGGGAGACATTTTTGATAAGCTGATTCTTCCCCTTTTATGGTCTGTGGAATATCAGTAATCAGGAGGTACATTGAACAAGGTTATTGCTATCCAAGGAATCATGTGATCTTTGGTTTTGGAAATAAAATTTGAAATTTTTTGTTTTGTTGATCAACATATGCTAAAAATAAAAAATAATATTCTCCACATCTTAATTGTGATTGTGAAGATGTGGTTTATAGTTTTTAAATTACCTGTGAAGGCTTGACTTTTTCTTCAAGCCCTGTGGAGAATGTTGCAAAAATAGTTCTTATAAAGATTTTGTAATTGCTACTGCCCTTTTTTGTGGTAATAGGTCTATCGTCCTTTCCTTTGGGTGTTTTCCCTTTGTGATTCTTTGATGATCAACACTGGAGCACCTTTAAAACATTTTTTTTAGCCTTTATTTGAGGGGAGAACATACCAAATCATTAAATTTGTGAGGGTGGGGGAGGGGTGGGGAGATTATGTAAGGCAAGCCTGATATTTTATCTTTCATTTTCCAGAACAAGCATCTATGCACAATTTCTTCCTATATACTGTACCATGCAGGTGCAGAAGTGCTCTAAGGAGAAGTTGTTACAGCCTATGGTGGTTTGTGCATATTTTAATGCCTTATTTGGGATGGGGTTACAGTGGTAAATAAGCAACAGTCTAGCAAGTTGCTCAAGGTCACTTAGTAAGTGGATGGTAAGGATAGAATCAGTTGCACCTGCTCCTTTTTGACAATTTGCCACTGGACCTTTTAAAAATAATTGCTTTTACAAAAATGGCTTCTGGATTAATATTGTAATGGTCCCTTGTCTACTACTAACATCACCTTGACCTTCATATTTATAGTCCATTCAGATTATACATGAAAGATTCTACTGCTTTAATGGCAAATTGACACAGAGTGAGAGAGTGTGTGTGTGTGTGTGTGTGAAATGATGCTGAAGGATTGGATCAAGCCATATAGCTAAAGCAGAGGCTGTACTTTCCTCTTGGATAGCCAGCCACCATTGTCTTGTTTGCTACTTCTACAATGAATTTTCCTCCTGGAGTATTTGGTCAGATTCATCTGTTCATCTCATTTTATTTGTTAAAACCCTTTCTGTCTTAGCAACAACTCTTAAGTCAAAAGAATAAGAGCTAGGCAAACAAAGGATAGGGTGACTTGTCCAGGGTCACACAGCTAGCAGAAGTGTCTTATGCCACATTTGAATTCAGGTTCTACCTACTCCAGTCCTGACCCTCTTACCAGCAGAACCACCTATTTTGCTTTCAACCATATCTTTCTAGTATCATTTTCATTTCCTTATCTTGTACATTGATTACTGAATACAAATGCAGTAGTTCTGCACTTAATAAAAAATAGATGTTATGGAAGTATTGGCAAATCTATTTGTTTTACCAGTTTTGACTATGAATGCTTTGGAGAAGTTAGGGCTTCTTCCCAGATTGTGAAATGTAATTGGGTGGGCAGTCAATTGGTGGACAACGAGCTGGGCTCAATTAAATAGAAGGAAGAAAACTGCAGGTTGGATTACATTTGGGAAAGTTCACAACGCTTTCAGAGATTCCAAGCTTCCCTTTACTGCAAAAGTCCGTCTTACTAACGTCAGTATTCTCCCAGTGCTGCTATATGCCTACAAATCATGGAATACTAAGCCCTCAGAAGAATCAAAATTACAGGTGACTTGTGGAAAGATTCCTGATGGGTTTAAATAGACTGCAGCATATTATCAATAATGAGTTTGTATGCAAGAAATCATGTAAAAGCACAGCATATATGACCAGAAAAGGAATTTAACTGGCCATAGGATAACAAATGGATTGCTCTGATATTCACAAAATATTAAAATACCTGGAGGAAAGCCTCCAATGTGTTGGGTAAAACTCCTCTAGAGGATATTTGGACAAGAATTGCACAGGATGAGAAGTCTTGGATGGGACCTGCACCAATGGAGGATAATACCCACACTGATGAGCACACTTCTAATCTTCTTTGGAGAAAGAGACTCCTTGGCTCATTAATAATTTTAAGATAATTATTCACAGAAAAGGTCATTGATAGTGAGAGGCCCTCTACTCATGTGAGGAAATCCAGCCCTTAGGAATTTCAGGCACTAAAGTGAATCTTTGTGATTACTTGATTAAAACTAACTTTCTTTTTATTTCTCCTCAAACAAACAGAGAATCTTAACTTTACATGAGAGCAAGGATGTGTATGTGCCTGTGTATATACATATGCCCATGCACAATTTTGTAGGGTAGTAAGAGCTTCAGTTTTTTTATTCTGGAAACGGAGTGAAGTTTGAGTGAAATAAAAGACTCAACTCTATGAGCTATCCAAAAGTGGAATGAGCTGCCTTAGTAGAATTGCCTTTTGGTGGCTATCTTTGAGCAGACTGGATGATTACTTTTAAGCTTCAGGTAGAAGTTAGACTGGGGGTGATGTTTGAGATCCCTTCCAATTTTTAAAGACTTTTGATTAGGGGTGGCTGGGGTCTAAATGGCTCTGGTTAAGGAAAGCCAACCTAATTATTACCCCATTCATTCATTGAGCATTTTATTAAGGCCTTACTGTGTACCAGGGGGAACCTCTTACTTTAAAAGACACATGAATAGACTCATACCTTTAGATCTGGTAAGGACTGAGAGCTCATCTAACCAAACCCACCCATTTTCCTGATAAGGACACAGGCCCAAAGAAGTGTGATTATAGGCAATTTTTAGATGCAGTAAAATGTTATTCTTGTGTTCCATTATGCAAAATCTTGGCTACTTGAGGGGCAGGCAGGGATTTTATCTCTTAAATGATTTTCATTTCAACTTAAGCTGATGAAAACCCACCTTAAATACAGAGTGCAGGCAAGGAAAAAACAAAAGGGATAGGTAAATAAGTAATAGTTGTTTTAAGTTAGATAGATTATTATTTTAAAAATGTCCAAATAAGCCATTTGCACTTAGGGGAAACCACTATGGAAAAAAAAAATTTGAAGCTTTATGTTCATAAATGGGAACAAGTTGTTGAAAGTAGAAACAGCTTACGGAACTTAATTAAATTCCCAGGCTAGGCTAGTTTACCTATTTAGTGGCCTCTGTTGACCCTTTCCCCCATGTTTTGTTTCAACACTGGGCCAACTTTTTGGTTTTTTATTTTGCTTCCTGAAGTTCTCTTAAGAGTGTGAAATAGCAGAATAAGGATCAAATTAACACAATTAAAATCAGCTATATCAGCTATTACAGGGAAATTGGAGTTTCAGGGAGGGGGGGGGAAGGGTTGGCAATGATGATGGGTTTGGGTGCCTTCATCTCCCAGTATTAGAATATGAGGAAATTTGTGGTTCTAAAGACAAAATTTATCCGTTTCAGAATTTTACCTATAGCCAGCTTTTTACCCAGGAAAAGGCAGCCTCAGCCTTTCTCTACTTCTAGTACCCAGAATTCTGGTTACTACTTCTAAATGAATTTTTCTGATCTATCATGGGATTCTAACCATAATTTCTGTGAAAAAAATTCCAATTTTTGAACAGTTGACTTGAATAATTTACTTCAAATAAAAATCTTAAGTGGTGGAATAAAGTTAAATTTGTTGGATTTGACAGCTGGGTTGAATATGGCTATCTCATGTTGAAAATGTTAATGAACTTTATACAACTAGTAATGTATCCAGAATATGGCGCATGAAAGAAAATATAATTTTTTTTTAAAAAACCCTTAAAGTAAATTATATTTGCAGTCTTAAGTAAGCAAGGGGGTGGGGGATAAAATTCTATAGGATGATATATAAGTGTTGTAAGTGTCAGGCCTCTAGGTTAAAAAAATATATAACACAAATCTTATTCACTTTAATGCTTTCTCTAGGGTGATCCTCAATAGAACCTACTAGAGGCTACAGAAAAAAACCTAGGCAGAATAAAAAACGGTGAAATAGGTTGTTCTAAGGAAGTAAGATGGATCCCTGTTCAGTTGGAGTTCAGCTTCGTGCTACCAATGAATGTCATAAGACATACTATACTCGACATACTGGCTTCAAGACTTTGCAAGAATTGTCATCAAATGATGCGCTTTTACTTCAGCTTAGAACCGGAATGACCCTCTCTGGAAACAATACGATTTGCTTCCATCATGCAAAAATTTACATTGATCGATTTGAGGACTTGCAAAAGTCATGTTGTGATCCTTTTAACATACACAAAAAACTGGCCAAGAAAAATTTGCATGCGATTGACTTAGATGATGCCACTTTCCTAAGTGCCAAGTTTGGAAGACAGCTTGTACCTGGTTGGAAGCTTTGTCCAAAATGCACACAGATAATCAATGGAAGTGTGGATGTTGAATCTGAAGATCGCCAAAAAAGGAAAGCTGATTCAGACGTATGTATTATGGGCCAATTTTTAACTTACTTAGGTCTACAATTTAGAGTTTTGCTTGGGTAGTATAAGCACACTTAAGGAAAATCATTACTCATAGGCACTTTAAGTCAAAATATAGTATGTATACAAAATTTAGACAGGTGGGAATAATTTAAGTGGTGCTTACTTGTCCCCCTCCCTCCCCCCCTCCCTCCATATTTTGGCATTTAAGTGGTAAGATCAGAAAAAGGAGTGATAGCTTTCCATAACTAGAAGGCTGGCCAGGAGATAATAGCAGGTGGCTTGCAATAAGTGTTTCTCTTTGCTCCTTTTATTCTCTTCTTTTCTCCTCACCCATGTTTGGATTTGTGTGGGTGTGTCTAGGAACAGAGTTCAGAATCTTGTTGCCCTTTTACTTATTTTAGACCTCCTTGAGGGGGTTACCAAAACATTCTGCTTTGTGTAGTTTTGATTTTTGTGGTATGAGAGGAGAGGTCTTGTTTTCAAGGTTATCGTGAAAAGTGTGTGCCTTCTATTTGTAATAACTCAACAATTCCAACAGTTAAACTCATGAAAAATTGCTTGGCACAGGCTTTTTATTGCATATTAATGAGTAACAAACTGTGTTCTTTTTTCCCTTCCCCCATAACAAAGCCATGTGTTAGAAAGCATTTTTTCATTCCTGCTACTATGGTGACCTTTCCCTTGTTTTCTGAAGCCATTCTCCCAGTATTGAACATTTGTTAGTTCGTAGTCATGTTTTAGAAAACTAAATGTTGGTTTTTGTCACAGACTCCTTGTAACACATCATCAGAGTTCTACGTGTATGAAATAGCTGAAAAACCTACCCCCTTTGAATACTGAAACTATCTCTAAAGTCTCACAGTTAACTGATTTCTCAAATAAGAAACAACTTAAATCTTTGACTGTCAACTATTTTCACTGTGCTGTATTGGTTTTTGTTTTGTTTGTTTTTACTTCCTCTTCTCCATTGCTATCAACCTTTAGTTCTGCTGCCAGTGTGTCTGCCTCTTATGCCTTCCTTCTGTGCTGCTTTTCATTTGCTGTTGTATATATAATAAATGGAATAACCAAGATTGTTAAAGAGTTGTATAACCCGAGAGACAGTAGGCAATGAATAATGGCCTGATACCATCTTGAGAATAAAGTTCAGTTTGAGTGCATTGGGCCTCCCAGGCTTTCTTTTACTTTTGTGCAAGGCGCAGGCAGTATTCTATTCTGGATGGATGGCTTGGCAGTCATTAAATGGGGATGTTTAATAATTGTAGAAGTCTAATTTGAGACCTTTTACCTTTATTTAGGGGAGGACTGCTAAAGCCTTGAGGTCCTTACAGTTTGCAAATCCAGGAAAGCAAACTGAATTTACTCCAGAGACGACTACTGGTAAGAGGGAAAAGAGAAGACAAACCAAGGCAACCAATTCAGACAGGTAGGCAATTAATATTAAGAAATGGAAGCTGACCATCTAACATCTTGATTAATTTTTCATTTTTGTTTCTGAGATTTCCAAAAATATGTCAAAATGGGGCAGCAGCCGGGGGTGGGGAGTGGGTGGAGCATAAAGGAGAAATGTCCCTGGGTCTCAGTTTCCTCATTTTACAGATGAGAGCAGTTTCTAGGTTTCAACTCATAATTTTGGCTTTATTTAAATAAGTAAATTATATGTAGAGATCTTAACTTATAGCATGATAGTAAATTATGGTCTTCAAACTTCAGGACAAAGTGTTTTGGATTTAAATCTAGATTTTTGGGGGCTATAGAAATAATACAACCAATAAAATTAAATCAAGGTAGCTGACTGAAAGAGCCTTACAGATTGAAATAAAAATATTAAAACTAACACATAATACAAATACTAACTACAGTAACATTTCTGCATATACTTCAACCTTTGAATGAGAACATTTCTTAAGTTTTGTTTGATGCATTTTTATATTTGCTGTACTAGAAGGAATTTTTGCTTTTTTAAACTCTTGTGTTTCACAGTATTGAAATAAAATCTCAAATGAATAGCAAAAGTGATAAGCTTTGGTTGGGGAGTGTTTTAAACAGAACATTTGTGAGTGAAGTGACCTTCCCATTCCTAGATCAAGTTGGTATTTTTAGATGACCTTTTGAACTTTTGCTAGGCTTCCATCCATAGAATTTAGATTACCACTTCTTAAATGGAGATTTGTGACTACTACATATATGATTTTCTTTGATCTAATATTATCAACCACTTCAGAATCATACCCAAATTGATAGAAGTAGCCATAGTGAATATTAGAAATCTTTGGCATATTTTATCCATCTGGAATAAAAACTTTTCCCTCTCCTTACTTTCAGGATTTTCTGCTAAAAGTTAGTTGTAAAGGAAATTGTGGGGTGTATTTACTTAGGAACTAAGTAATCATTAGATTTCTTTTTAGAAATAACTTTTTTTTCTTTTTTACAGGCAGGTGATACCACCAAAGAGCAAAGTCTATGACAGCCAAGGCCTCCTAATATTCAGTGGAATGGATCTCTGTGACTGCCTTGATGAAGATTGTCTGGGGTGTTTCTACGCTTGTCCCAATTGTGGTTCTAACAAGTGTGGAGCTGAATGCCGCTGTGACAGAAAATGGCTTTATGAACAGATTGAGATAGAAGGAGGAGAGATTATTCATAATAAGCATGCTGGGTAATTTGAGTGGTTTGAAAATGAGCTAATCTAATTCTATGTAGCTCAAAAATTCTGCTGTAGAATATATTTACAATTTAAGCATGATAAACTAGTGACAAGAGGGTTTGAAAAATGTCATTACACATGAATGTTGTATACTAGATGTTTCAGAATTCATTGTTTTGTGTACATTTTAGCTGGACTTTAAAAATCAGCTTTAGTATGTTGTAGATAAATAAGCTAGCTGAGTAGATGGGGGAACAGTACTTGACTGTGCAAGCAAAACATACCTTTGTGCAATTGTTAAAAACCATTCTATATTGGTTACTAAGAATTAAACAGGCCAAAAATCTTCAAAGCAGTTTTTCAGATTATATTCACTTTGAATAAAGAAACAAAATTAAAATAAATTGTTTTTAAGGCTACCCTAAGTGTTCTTAGGCTTTTCTATCCGGCCTTTTGTCAAATTAGAGATTTTTTACTATTTTAAAATTCTAAACAATGTAGCTCACTCACTTAATTTAGTTTTTGGCCTGGATTTCTGAATTGAACTAATAGATGCAACTCTACATTACCACCACCAAACCCTCAGTTCTTTTCAGATTCAAACCAAATAAGCTTTTTCACCAAATGGAATTTAGGTTTTTCCTGTCCTTTTAAGTATTTACTGACATAAAAGATGTGTGTTCATGTAATCCTTCAATAAGTTATAATACGATGGTCATTAGGTATAGACAGTGTTGGCTTTCTTTTGCTTTTTAGAAGAGGTATAAATCTCAAAAATAGAATACAAATAGTCTCAAGGAAGGTGATATATAGTCTTCAAAATTAAAGTTCTTATATATTTCAAATGATTTAAAAAACAATTTTTAAATGTTGGTGCGAAGTCCCTGGCACACATTCCTTGGGAAATTACCCAAAGAACATTTACTGTTCCTACTTTTATCAGTTTCTTATACAGATTTAGCTTTGAAGACCCTGCCTTCCAAAGAACTCTCACTTTAAAAGAGTTCACTGAGAAATATAAATCTACTACTTTCCTGGATGACAATTTGCCAGGCTGGTTAGTGTCCTGCATTTTTAAACAATGAATCTGCAAGTCCATTTCTTGTTTAAAGTGAGTGTGCTAACAGAATCCTTCTGGTCCTTTTTACTTTGTGTTGCTGCTTGGCTTAAAGAGACCTGACTCTTAAAATAAATGATAAAACTACAAATTTCCGTTCTATATGGATTCTGATAGAAAAGTCAGTGTTAGCATGCTTTAAAAAAAAAAAAAAAGATACATTGAAATTAGAAGTGTAAGCATCCAGATTTGTGTTTTCAGGTACATATTTTGATTGTTGCTAGTTAAATTGTACTTTTGCATAATTGAGTAGTATGATGTTATTGAGTTTTTTTATAGTTTAATTTGGCTTTCTAAAAGTCTAGTGCCTAGCTGTACTTTTGAAATGAATATGATACCGATAGAATTTTGTGTTAGAAAATCTAGTTGTAACATCTAAGTCTTTGATAAGACTTTGCATACAAGGGCCTCATAGCCCATACTTATTTTATTTTGTTGATGTGTGGGCATGTTTATTTATGTTAGAAAAATCTTTATTGATTGTGTTGAGTCTCAATCTGTTAATCTACTGAGCATGGTGTTTATGTGAGTAATATAGGTATTATACATATAGGTGTATTGTACCTTATCAGAAATATGCTATTAAATATAAAAATATCCTTAGAAAACTACTTAAATATTTATTTGGGGGGGGGGTGAGTTCTTCCTACTTGAAGACTTCAGAAGACTTGTCAGTTTATTTTGGAGACAAACATGTAGCTTTGCTTAGCATTTGTTTATGATAATTGAGAGAAAGGAAATGTTTTGGAGGTGACAACTGTTGTCCAGGAAGATCTAGTTCAAAATTGACTTAAGTTTGGGGGTTGTGGTTTTTTTTTTTTTTTTTTTTTTTTTTTTTTTTTTTCATTATCTCATTTGTATGGGTACTCTATTCATGTAGATACATCCATCCATATATAGATCATTTGTGCAAGGTTTTTGTGTATCTTCTCTGTAGTATCTAAAGCTATATACCATTAACACAACAAGAAATATATTAATAGCAGTATTTAACATTCAGTTACTATTACTTTTAGATAGGTAAAACTTTTTGGTAAAACACAGGGCTCTTGGCTCTTTGTAGCTGTTTTCCTTTGTAAACAAACATTTTTGCTTTATGAAAAAGTAGCAATGTTTCTGGTTTTATAGTTACTTTGCTTAAAGGCATTTTGTTTTGTTGTAAAATTTTGCATGTAATTTGTTTTTTGCTGACACCTACTGGAATTATAAGATAATAAAGCAAGCTTCTCATCCATTAATGCTTCGTCTTGATCTCATTACTTTGAAAATGAACTTTAGTGTGTTTTTTATCTTTCAGTCATTATGATTTGATGGAATACTCAAAAAAGCTTTCAACTTGGATAAAAAGTCTTAAACTCAAGCAAACCACTAGCCAGTTTTGAGAGTATTTCCTATAATTTTTTGTATTTATAGGTGAAGGAACTTAGGTAAATGAATGATGTGTTCCTTAAGGAAAGAAGGTAGTTCAAAAGATAAATTAGATTTTTGCTTGTAAATAAAGAAAAAGACCCAAAAACATTAAACAACAAAACACTTTTCTAAGCTGTTTTTGTTATTAGAAACATTTGAGATTGTTGGAGGGATGGGGGGGGGGGGGTTGGCCTTTCGGGAAAGGGCTTCAAACTGGATTAATGTTTTTACTTTAGTTATTTAATCTCATTTATGACTTTGCTAAAAAATGACAAAGATTTCACTAAATAGTTCATTAAGTTTTATATTCAATTAAATTATTTAAAAGGTTCATATTCAGCACTCAATTTCCTATTGACTTAATCATGAGAGAAGTCATTTTTTTTTTTAAACCCTTGTACTTCGGTGTATTGTCTCATAGGTGGAAGATTGGTAAGGGTGGGCAATGGGGGTCAAGTGACTTGCCCAGGGTCACACAGCTGGGAAGTGGCTGAGGCCAGGTTTGAACCTAGGACCTCCTGTCTCTAGGCCTGACTCTCAGTCCACTGAGCTACCCAGCTGCCCCGAGAGAAGTCATTTTTATAAAACAGCCCTCAAAAATTGGAAGAATGTTGCCACACCACCTTACCTAGAATTAGATTGTAGGTTTTAAAGAGAAAATAGGTTACATCATAGACCCTAATAACCAAAAATAAAATTGTACAAAAAAGTACTTTATAGGTAGTATCTGCAGTAAATTTCTCTAATGTATTCTTAAGAATAGGTCATTTAAACCAATTATGTAGAGAAACAAATGAGCTTTGGATCTATGACTTTTGCTTATATTGCAGAAGAAGGTAAAACCTGCGATGATTAGATGATGGAACAAATATAATCAGAAAAAAAACTGGTAGCATTTGTTTCTTTGATAAAGAGTTCTTGATTTTCATGATCTAATAATGAACAGTAGGAAGTGGAAGCCCTAAGATGTCAAGCATCCAAACATCTACTTAACCCTCAAAGAAGAAATGGTGCTTAGATGATCAATTCAGATTTTCCTAGTGGTGGGTTCCCAATATCATTGGCTACCTTTCTGACACCAAAGCAAAACGGCTTCCAAATCCTCCCTACTTCCTACCATTGTTTTTGGTCTCATGGACAGGACAGTTTAATTACAATTCACTTGTCTTTACTCAAAAATCTTTTGACTTGGGTTGAGTTGCACTGCCCTTATGCCAGCTTGACTAATCCAAATGTCAGTTTTGGTCATTGGATCATAGAAAATTGAGCTGAAAAGAGCTTTGCAATCGGAACCCAAATCCTTCATTTTTAGCTAAGCAAACAGGTCAAAAAAGATTGGGACTCGTGGTCCCTAAGGAATGATTCAAACCCAAGTCATCTGAATTCCAGATTCATTATGCCAAGGAATGACAGACTAATAAAACATGAAGGATAAACAGGAGTTCATCTCAGAGATTAGTGTTGACTAAGGAATTTTAAAAACGGTTACAAGCTTCTGGGGTGATGTTTCCCAAATCATTCAGTAGTGTTGGTAAGTTGTGTCCCACATGAGAATCTTGAGTTATGATAATATTTTGTCCTTAAAATATTAGGAGCTCATGAGTTAGAAATGCTTATTAGTTTTTTTTTTTTTAGTTTTAGTTTTTAAAACTAAATTTAAAATTAGTTTTAATTTAAAAAAATTAAAGTAATTTTTAAATGAAAATTGATTTTCACAAGATGTGATACTATAAGAAGATGCTTTTATTTTAAAGCCTTTTTGAATACTTAATTTCTGTCCATTCCCCCCTATGTCTTCTCCAAGCTAACTGTTCTTATATTCTTCAACTAATTCTCATTTGGCGTGGTTTATAATCCCATTACCACCTTGCGTGTTTTCCCTGAACATAGTTCTTTTAAAATGACAACCTGAAACAAACACAATATTCCTGATATCTGAGACTTCTAGTATGCAACTTAAGATTGCATTCATTTTACTGGCTGCTGTTGATACATTGAGCTTGCCATTCACTAAAACACTCAGATGTTTTTCATATGATCTTGTCCACCACTGAACTTTCCTCTCAATATATATTCTTCAGAGACACCAGAATGAATTTCTCATGCAGACATCTATCTGATTTAAGCCCTGTGTCCAAAAAGGCTCTCCAGTACTTTTCATGTTACTAAGTTCAAGTGATTTTGTTTCTTGATCTGTCATTCAAGAGCCTCCTCAGACTGGCACTGTCTTACCTTTACACCTTCATTTTGGATTCCTCCATGTTTTCCTATTTGCCCAAATAACACTACTGGTTCCTAAAATAACATGGTGCTTTACCACCTTACTGGTTTTGCTCATGCTCAGAATTTATTTTCTCTGCCCCTTTTCACCTGTTTAATTCTTACCCATTCTTTAAAGACCAATGCTACTTCTTCCTTAAAAGCTAGACCTCGTGAAGAGAGGTCCCCAAATAATGTAATTCATATATCTGTATATACATTTTAATCTGTGAAATCATTGCAGGATTAATGATTTAAGCCAGAAGGGACTTTGGGAGGCCAGAGATGAGGAAACTGAGGCAAAGAGACAATAATAAATGATGACCAAAGTCACATTAAATGTCATAGTTGGAATTTGAACCTAGATCCTAGGTCTGTAACTCTAGTAATCTACAATGTAAGATTTTTTAAAAGTTTCATCTTTCCTTATTTCCCTCCTGTCCCTGCTCTCTTCCTTTCCTCCCTCTTCCTTATTTCTTTCCTTCAGTCATTCCTATCTCTTGAGATAAGTTCTAAAATTTAGGGTACCTGTCAGTCTATGTCCCTTTTGTCTCAATTTATAAAGTGGAATTCTTCCCAAGATGTTTATTATTTCTACCCCAAATCAGCTCCTATTGCTGGCTCATCTGCCTTTTGAAGAATAAAATTAAAACAAGTCAAAATGTTAGCTGCACTGCCTAGATAAGTGATATCTGGCTATTCTGTCATTCAACCTCATCCCTTGACTCCCATTCTATTGTCCCCATGGTTATTTTTAACATCGCAGCTCTCTAGGGTATCCAGCTTAGTGTCTATCTTGGTATTTTTTTTCTTTCCTCTTTTCAGTTTAAAGCCCATTTGATTAGATTTGTAAGAGTATAGACAAATACATTTTGACTCAGCCTTCGTAGTTTGCACTCCAACTGACCAAGACCTTGTCATTTCTAAATTTTTATGAAATCTTTCAAACTCGATATGCTTCAGTGAGTAAAAGGCTAGAGGCATGATATATAGAAATAGTTTAATGTGTATTTAGTGACTGTGGATAGTGGAGAGGTAGGAGCCAAAGATGACTGAGCAGCATCGTCTGGCTTAGCTTATCAGGGAGGTGCACCAAAGAATCGAGAGACACACACCTGAGCTTTCCTTTGAGACAACAAGCATGTTGGTAGGAGGGAGAATTAAGCACTCATTCTTACCAACTTTTACAAACATTTGGAGCACAAACGGAGATGAAACCATAGTGGTTTCACGTAAATTTGGAGCCCACTCCACTTGGATCAGAAGACCTTAGTTCCCAGGCAACTGTAAATCCTTATCAGTTTAATTACAATGCCAAGGAGTGGGATGGATGATCCTGGGAACCTATTCTAGACTGGTATTGAACAGAAAAATCCAGTTTGAAAGGTTAATTTGATTGAACCCTAGAATTTCTTGAAATTCCAAAATAATCCTAAAACTTAGTAACCCCAGGGATCCTAGCTAACCAGTCCCTATCCCTATTAATTCCACCAATATATAATAAGGTCCTACTTTCTGCGGACGACGACTGTGTTTTTGCATGTATGGTCTCCAGGATGCTAATTTGCTAAAAGATATAACCAATAGACTTCCTTATTCCAAAAGATGCACGTTCTAACCCATCATCCAAGAAACCTTTAATTGTCCCCATCAGTACTAAACTTCCCCCAGGGCCTCATCTTGCTTTTTGTTCAGAGCCTCCAAAACCTGGCAGATTTTAGAAGGACATCCCAAAGGTTCTGGAGAAAGAGCAGTGTGAGAGGCCAGAACACAATGGGAAAAGCTCTGGTTTGGGAGTATAGAGACATGAATTAGTAAGTATATCCCAGCCTCTCTGAGCCTAAATGGCTTCCAAGGTCCCCGTTACCTCTAAACTGATGAATTTGGAAAGGTCTTATGATACTGTAGACCAAAATTCAAGAGTAAATCAATCTAAGAGGGATAGGAAGCCTTAAAAAAGTGAAATTATGTTCCCATATAAAGAAATTGGATGAGTTGGCTGAAGAAAGTGTGGACAGATTCATTACCAACTTAGATTTTTAAAAGACATTCATGAGATAGAACCAAGTGCAGGTAAGCAGAACAAATACAAAAATATGATTATCCCATAATAATAATAGGTGGTGAGCAAAGCTAAGAATAACCAAAAAGTGAGGTTTTGATTTGACTTGGTTTTAGCCGTCGTAGGAGTAATGAGGTTCAAAGACGACAGAAGGACCACAGCTCTGGGTGGAAGAGATAAATGATGACACAAGGCAAAGCTGCTCAGTTCAATTTGCTTCCTATTTCTCCCAGCACCCCAATCCTCACCCTGTATAGAAAAAAAAATCCTTTAGATTGAAATGGCTAGGACAAAAGTAATGAATAGGGAGTTAATTTCCTAGACAGTAGAGTATGAACACCACCTTGCCTTTTTAAATTCAAGTCGCCAGGTCCAGATGATGACATCCTAGAGCAATTATATTAAATCCTAGCATCACAGTCTTTGAATCCTAAATCCAGATCTGGAAAGGATTTTAGAGACCATCCAATCCAACCCTTTTCATTTTATAGAAGAAAAAACTGAGGCACCTCGGAAGTTAACTGATTTGTCCCAAATCCTAGAAACAGATGGCATTTAGATAACTCTGTAAGGTTTGCAGAATGCTTTAGAAACTTTTTGGGGGGATCCCCTCTACTACTTTGTAAGTTTATCCCCATTTTATAGGTGAAGAAAATTGAATTTAAGTGATTTGCTCAGTCAGTATTCAAACCAAGATTAGAACTCTTTTGAGCCCAAGTCTTAAGATTCTTTATTTTTTGTAATCCATGATAGAATCACTCAATAATTATAACAATATGATTTACACTCCTATACCATTTTGAAAATTGCAAGGCAATAAATGAAACGAGGAACCTGAGGTTCAGAGGTGCTTCATGATTTGCCCATGATCACACAGTTAATAAAAATGGCTGAGATGGGATTCAAATTCAGGTCTACTGACTCTAGCTTTATTTCCACTATTATTCTGCCCATATATTGAAGGTATTTGAGGTGTTCAGGGAGTACCAACACCTCTGGTGCGAGGGCTTCTCGAGCTCTTTTCAGGGCTGCTCATCCACCTTTGGTTCCAAGAAGCTGTAGCATGAACAGTGGCCACAGTTTAGTAAAACCATCTTGGCTGATGGAATAAACCAGGTTGAGGGTAACTGACAGACATCAAACCCCCCAGAGAATTAGGGGGATGTCTCCCCCAAAGGAGAAGACGTTCCTTGCCAGAATAGACGGATGAGAACAATTTATTCCAACAGTCAAGATGGTGGCTAAAGCAGGCTCAATAGAGCACTTAGAGCTTGGTCATACATCAAAGATGCAATAGTCATCCACTGACTCCTGGGCAATTGCCAGTGATACCGTATTTTGTCTTGACACTGGATTTTGGTGACTCTGGAAAAGAGAGTGAGAAGGATGACTCTGTGTAACTCTGCCTCACTTAAATCCAACTCATGCAAGGCAAATCACGTCATGATGTCATTGATCCTCTTCAAAAATGATGGAAGAATAACAAAATCACTCTAAAGATTGGATTTTTGGTGATTACTGAGCTAGGAATTTTGAAATATTACAAAGAATAGGAAATATGCCATAAGTGTATCTATACCAATATCATATACACAAGTATTTCAAAATTAATTTTATATGATTGGGGATGTAGACTCTTAAGTGATCACCCTAATGCAAATATTAATAATATGGAAATAGGTCTTGATCAGTGACACATGTAAAACCCAGTGGAATTGCTCGTTGGTTACAGGAGAGGAGTGGGAAGAGGGGAGGGAAAGAACATGAATCATGAAATCATGGAAAAATATCCCAAATAAATTAATTAAATAAAAATTTCAAATAAAATTTAATTTGATTTTTTATCATTGATCTAATTAAGGATATAGCTAGAGTGCTTCCCAAATCCACCATTCATGCAATGTTTAAAGGGATAATCTTAGTAGGGATAAATGTAAAGTCTTGCACTTGAATTCACAAAATCATCTTTACAAGTACAAAATGTGGAGGTCTGGTTATACAGATATCTGAAAAAATATATAGGTTTTAGTGAACTTGCAATCTTAGCATAAGTAAACAGTGTGATATGGAAGAAACATTAATGCAACCTCCTTCTGCATTGATGGAGTCAAGCCTATAGGAATTGCCCTCCTGTTCTCTATTCTGGTCATATCACATGGAAAGTACAGATATCCCTTCCACACTGACTTTCCTCATCATGGTTTTGTTAGTTCACAGGTCAGCATGAAAATGAAATGGGAATTTGGGGGGCATTTTGCAGAAGCAGTGGGCAAAATATGAAGGCAGGCAAACGACACAAAAAAACGTTTAGAAAATCAGAAACACGTAAAATATAGGTATCGTATTGTATAACATCAACATATTTTGTCTTTTAATACCATGAATATTTGCAATTTCTTTTTTAAAGTTAAAAAAAAGGTGAAAAGAATGTGAAAGTCAGATGACACAGAAAGGCTAGACCTACATTTAGCTGATAGCCAAAGACAATTCAAAAAAAAATTTTTTTTTTATTTTAAACCCTTAACTTCTGTGTATTGACTTATAGGTGGAAGAGTGATAAGGGTAGGCAATGGGGGTCAAGTGATTTGTCCAGGATCACACAGTTGGGAAGTGTCTGAGGCCGGATTTGAACCTAGGACCTCCCGTCTCTAGGCCTGGCTCTCAATCCACTGAGCTACCCAGCTGCCCCGACAATTCAAATTTTACAATGAGGTACTGTAAATGCCCCATGAAAGAAAAATAAAAAATTCAGTCTCCTCTGGTCGAAGGGAAAGTTCAACATTTTATGTGGTTTTCTAGAGCCTGGCAGTGCTATACTCCTAACTCCCAGAATATGGAAGGGGTACCTGTATTTTGTTCACTTCTGGGAGCCAGATTTTAGGAAGACTGTGGCTATCTGAGCGTGTCCAAGATTGAACAACCAAGATAGTCAAAGACCTTGAGTCTGTGCTATATGAAGATCCATTGAAGTAATCAGGGATTTTTATTTGGGGCGGGGGGGAGGAATAATAACACCTGAGTTGACTGGCATAGTAGCTCTCTAGAAATCCTTGAAAGATAGAAAGAGAAGAGAGACCATATAATTAATCTGATCCAACTCCTTTATTTTTTTTCATTGTTTAATCATTTCACTCACATCTGGCTTTTCATGACTCTATTTAGGGTTTTCTTGGCAAAAAGTTACTGGAGTGGTTTGCCACTTCCTTCTCCAGTTCATTTTACAGATGAGGAAACTGAGGCAAAGAGGGTAAAATGACTTTCCTGGGGTCACACAGCTAAGTAAGTGTCTGATGTTGGACTTGAATTCAAGAAGAGCCTTCCTAATACCAAATCCAGTGTTCTATCCACTGTACCACCTAGATGCCCCTTCCTTCATTTTTCTGATTGTAAAATAAGCCCAAAGAAGTTAGATGGTATGTCTGATATCACAGGAATAAATGGTAGAGCTGGGATTCAAGCTGGGATTTTTTTTACTCCAAATTCAAATTTCCCCCCTATTGTTCAACACGGACCTTCTGTTAACACTTCTCTAAATGTACTAATGCAATACTTATCCAGGGGCACCTAGGTGGCACAATGGATAGAGTTTGGAGCCTACAGTCAGCAAACTCATCTTCCTGAATTTGGGTCTGGCCTCAGACATTTATTGGCTATGTGATCCTGGAAAAGACACTTAACCCTGTGTGCCTCAGTTTCCCCATCTGTAAAAAGGAACTGGAGAAGGAAATGGCAAACCAGTTACATGATCCAGGGAAATTTACTTCACCCTGTTTGCCTCAGTTTCCCCATCTGTAAAATGAACTGGAGAAGGAAATGGCAAACCACTCCAGTATCTCTGCCAAGAAAACCCTAAATGGATTCATGAAGAGTCAGACATGACAGAAATGGCTGAATAGCAGCAATTATTTATCCAACTGTATGTCAGAACCGTATAGTTTACAACTAGAATTTGAACATCTTCAGAGCTGTTGTTTTTTTTCTTTTACTATTAAAATCCTATTCTATTTTCCATTATGCCCAGCATAATGCCTTATATTTAATAGCATGCACTTAAATTTTTGCCAGTTGAGTGTACAGTAATGGCTAGCTGGACATCCAGCTGTAGTCTCCTGGCTATCCAGGTCTCCTGTAAAAGGCAAGCCCAAGAAAATAATCAGAAAATAATTAGCTGAAAACCTTTGGGGTTAGCCTGTGCCCTTGCAAGCTAGGAGAGGGAACAGCCATACACTATTCCATTCTTTATTCTTTTTTTCTCCCTTTCCTCTTATCCCAAGAAAATTATGCCAAATCACAGCCTGATGGAGTGTCACTTCCCCAGCATCCTTTATGGAGATTGTCTAAGACAAAGGAGAAATAGTGCTCTGTTCAGAGAATTCCCAGAGAGCCCTTCCAGTCTATTCAGAGTCCCGTTTGGTCATGACTGTCCATGAAAATATTTGGGTTTAGGGCCCCCCAACAGTGTGGTTGCATCAGGTCCTAACAAGACACTGTGGGGACAAGACAGGAATGGAATTTTTAATACAAGCGATAAGGGAAGCTCAAGAGAGTACAAAACTTTCCATTTATGTGCTTAAGTAATAACAACAAAGAATTCAAAACTATATGGCTTTATGATATTGGACTTTACTCGAGGGAATGGAATCTTATTACTGGTTAAGATTTATTCATGATGGATTTGGGGTTTTGTTGATTTTTTTTATGGGAGTTGCTTTTATTGTTGCTGTTTGAATATATCTAGAGGTCCTTTGAAATCTTTTGAGGTTTTGAAAATTAGGTAATACAAGTGTGGAAATATGCTGCAGTCTCCCTCATTTTTGTCTGAAAGATGGGCAACTATGGGTGGGGATTTGTTGGATTTTTGTTAGATGTAGTCAATGTGCCTTTTGTTTTGGGTTTTTTGTTTTGTTTTTTTTTTCCAATACTGGGAAAGAGAGAGGGGAGGAGCATATTAGGAAATAACTATGAAATAAAAATCAAAAACATCACTATGACTTAAAAAAAAGGAGTCTGATGGAGTGATAAGATCACTGAGTTGTTAATCAGAGGAAATTGGAAATCATATTCATACCTCTGAGCCTTACCACCCTTACTGTTCATGGACAAGTCATTTTTCATCTTTTGGCATCAACTTTATAATCTATAAAAGGTAGAGGGTGGGATTAGATGAACTGTAAGATCTCTTCCAGTTATAAATCTATTATCCTTGTGATATTCCCTATGAATTTCTTAAATTCAGCTATTTCTTACATTTAATGTTATTATAGGCTCAAAACTGATCAAAGTTGATTTTTAAAATATCTGAGGGGAAGATTCCAGAAGAATGGAAAAGACCTTTGTGATTAAAGGCAGTAACTATTTGACAAAATAGTTATATGAAGTCAACAAGGGTTTTAATCTTTATTTATTTATTTGTTTGTTTATTTATTTGTTTATTCATTTATTTTATTTTATTTTTTTGTTTTATTTTATTTATGTTTATTAAGCACCTACTAAGTACCAAATAGAGTGTGCTGGATGCAATAGCAACATACTGGATTTATTCAGTGTGAGGGGATAGGCTATGGGACAGGGAGGGCATGATAAGATCTTTGTTCTTCAAGGAGATCAGTTTGGAAGGCGATGAAGAGATGGACTGGAGTGGGGAGAGACAATGCAAGGACGCCAACCATCAGGCTATTGCATAGTCTAGGGATGAGGCATCAGGGTGGTGGCAGTGCCACAGAAGAGAAGTGGCTGGAATTTATGGGTGATCTTGGGAAGGAAGAGTTAACAGAACTTTGGCAACAAATTGGATTTGGGAAGTAAGAGAATGAAGAGCCAAGAATGACTCTTTGGTGGTGAGTCCAAGTGCTTAGGGGCAGGTGCTTTGAAGAGAGCATCCCCAGATTGGAAATCAGACTTCACAGAGTTAAGATAATAGAGGAAGAAAGCAAAGGAAATGGAGGCACCAGCTGCTGATGGTTTTTTCAAGGAGTTTAGAGAATGGTCCTTGTACCATGTTTTTAATAAAAATGTGAAAACAGAACAGGTAGACTTTTGCAGATGCTTTTCTACAACAGACCATCATCTTCACAGTTCAATAACTAACCTAGAGGTCTAGAGAGCAGAAGGTCCTAATGTGTCTATTGTTGGATGATTTTTTTTTCCCCATTTGATTTGGTGGAGCAGAATACAACTCTCCTATTTTTCCTCCAGTAAGATGTCTTCTATGCAAATATTAAAATTACAAAAAAATTCAAGAAACATGCAATTTAAGATAACTTCATGCAATCATCCCTAATGTATCTATCAAGCAAAACATAAACATAGGGAAATGAGGTATATGGCAATGCCATGGAGGTTCAGATGACCTTGTAAGCATCTTCAGTATAATCCATACTCGTTCAAAAAAGAATAGTTAATTAATCACACTTTAGGAAATAAAGTAATTGAAAAATTCATTATTGCCTTAATGATGGCATACAATTGAGTGGGCATCTTATTAGGTGAATCTATCTTGCTATATACCCTCAGTGGACCTTCCAGATGGACAAAGCGCTGAGCTTAAAATTCTCTAGGAGAAGATTAGATTACATATGGGAAACTGCAGGATTTTCAGCATTTCTAAGTTGCTTACTAGAATAGAAAGGTATCCCTTCTCTCTCCCCTCCATGTCCTCTTCTCTTCTCCCCCCACATTGAAAGGATCTTCTAAGGAAGATTTTCTCAAAATGCTATAGACAAGAATTTCACAAGATGAGACCATTTACACAGGTAAGATTATTAATGTTTTAAAATACCTAAGTAGGGAATTTTAGAGCTGGCAGTGACCTTAAAGATCTTCTATCCCAAGTGCCTCTTTTTCAAAACAAATTAGAAAACAGAGGTCAAGCAATATGAAACACATTGCTCAAAGCCACTAAATGGGAAAGCTGGAATTGACTTCTATTCCATGACTTTTATCATGATCGTCTCTCTTTAATGAATATATTTTTAATGACAACTTTTATTTTAATATAATCCATATTGCCTAATATATTCCTTCCCCCTCCATTACTTACAACAAAGGAAAGAAACAAAGAAAAGAAAGAAATGAAGCAGTTCAGCAAAATTAACCCATTCATTGAAAAAGAGTGAGGTCTACACTTCAAAGAATGGAGGGAGATGCCTTCTCATATCTCTTCTTTGAGGTCATTTTTGGTTATTACAATTTGATAACATTTAATTTCAGTTATTTCAGAGGTGGGAGGGTTATAAACATTTTATATGTTGTTTTCCTGGTTCTGCTTTACCTCATTTCATATTCATTCATATAAATCTTCCTATACTTCTTGGATTCCCTTGAAAAAAAGTTACATTATCCAAAAATGTATATGTCCTTTGAGAAACAGTGGTTTTTATTTTTGCTTTAAAAAATTTGTTTCTAAAACTTCTATGAAGGAGCACTTTCATCATCAAGTGACATTTGTTTAAGCTTATGATATTTATACATTGTTGACTTACTATTTGGAACCATGTTCATTAACTCTTAATAAGGATTTGTGTCAATGGTTTTTGTAGTCATTTGGGATCTGAAATCCTTAATGTTTGCTGGTTCATTCTATTAGAACATTTGGTTTTTCATACTTTGACTGTCATTTTATTTAACTTGCTTATATCCTCTGGGTCTCCAATAGGTTTTCCACATATAATTGGATGGGCAGCCTATTAAATTAGTTCATCATTATGTATGTCTTAGAAGATAAACACTACACATGGACATTGAGTCAGTCCCAGAATCTAAAAGGAGGAAGGGAATGAGTGGGATCTCATATTTAGAAATTGCACAGTACGTTTTTCCAATGATCCCAAAATCTACTCCCTAAAACAAAAACCCATCTTTTTAACACCAATATTTTCCCAGTGATACGATATGACTGTGAATGATAGAATTCCATGGCATTAGAAGGATCAAAAATTCTGTTCAGCCAAAGAGCAGTGAAGACATGGAAGGTGGATATGAGCAGGTTCTGATAAATGGTCACTAATGACCAAATAATAAGAACCAGTATAGTAATCGTTGCTGGCATTTATGTAGTGCTCTGGGGGCAGCTAGGTGATGTAGTGGATAGACTGCTGGACCTGAAGTCAAGAAGATTCACTTTCCTGAATTCAAATCTGATCTGAGACACTTCCTAGCTGTGTATTCCTGGTCAAGTCACTTAATTCTGTTTGTCTCAATTTCCTCAACTGTAAAATGAGCTGGAGAAGGAAATGATAAATTACTCCAGTATCTTTGCCAAGAAAAAAAAAAGGACATGACTGAAAAATGACCTAACAACAAAAACACAGTATTTTAAGGTTTGCAGTACAACTTATAAATGTTATTTCATTTGATCTTCAAGGCAACCTTCTTAGATAGATTCTATTATTATTCCCATTTTACAATGACTAGTCCAGAGTCACTTGGCTAAATCCTGTTTTCTATTCAATGCAACACCTGGCTGACTCCAGAAGAGGACTTCATCAAGCAACAATAAACATTTGTTAAACTCTCACTAAGTACCAGCAGGGTGCAAAGGACTAGGGATGCAGATAAGAAAAAAAAGAAAAACAGTCCCTGCTCTCAAGGGGTTTATAATCTAATGAGAGAAAAAAAATGCAAGAAAGGAATCCAGAAAGGGAAGGACACTTCCTGGGTACCCAGGATATGGGAATCTTGTTGTGTGCCCTTGAAACTGACCACCTTGTTTTATGAAACCCCAAATTTACCCTTGTCCCATGAGAACTTGCACACAAGCAACTGTCAGACTGGACCCTTGTCCCAAACTGAACAATGTGCCATCAATCACCCATTAAACACCTGGATAGGATGTGATAGGAGTGATAGAGGTGCTCAAGTCTTATGTACCCTTTTTTGGTTTCTTGATTTCTCTTATCTGTATTTGGCCCTCTCTCAAACACCCTAGGCTCAGGCTACAACCTCTAAGTAACAGGTCAGATATCTCTCTTTGGTTATAGTCCCTCAGGATTCTAGCCTCTGATGAGGTTCCTGTTTCCTTCCCTTCTTTTTCTACACTCCCTAAAGTGTATATAAGACCCCTAGTTTAGTTCAATGGAAATTCTCATTCATAGTGTATTTTCCTGGAGAATTTGTTCCCAGAGTCTCAGAGCTTGACTCAGTGTGGTAGTTGTAAGAGCATTGTCTCTCTTGTCCTGATTAAAGATATGTTCTTTATAAATGCTTTGGTGGTTGTGTTTCCAGGTTAATATGTTCTTTATAAATGCTTTGGTGGTTATGTTTCCAGGTTAACAAAACCAAACAATTGCAGATAGAAAGTGGAATGAGCTGCAAGTTCAATTATTGCCCTCCATAAAAGGAAGTTTAGGAAGAGTTAAGTATTCTACCTTCTAGCCCTCCAATCAGAGGGGAGAATAAGATGGGAAAGTATTGAGTATCTAAGGTTTAATTAGCAACATTAGAAGTAATCATCTTATCCTGACAAGGACATCTTGTTCATGAGAAGACAAATGGACAGCTCAAATGCTACAATATTATGCATGAAATATTTAAGGAATGTCCTTGGACAGCTCAAATGCTGCAATATTATGCATGAAATATTTAAAGAATGTCCAGAGGAATTCCCTTATAAAGTGACAAGTTGTCTTATGATATCCCCAAATTTACCTTTGTCCCTAGAGAACTTGCCTTCAAGGAATTCCCAAATGGACTCTAGTCCCAGGCTGAACAATAAGCCATCAAGCACCCATTAAGCACCCTGAATAGGAGTGATAGAGATGCTACAGCCTCTGGAAATGGTCAGTTGTCCTTCCTTTCTTATTCTTAAAGTGTATATAAGACCTCAAGTTCCTTAATTTGATGGAAACTCCCATGAGGAAAATTCCTATGATGGTGTCAACTGTGTTTTTGGAACCTCCAAGTTTGCCCATGTTCTTTGAGAACTTGCCTTAAGAGAATGTTTAAGAGAAGTTCCAAACTGACCTTGTGTCCCTTAAAGTACCCAATGGTCTCAGACTAGGTAGGGTTAGTAGGTATAATCAGATCTTAAGTACCTTCTGTCTTAGAAGTTTCTCCTATTGCATTAGAGACCTCTTCCAGGTAACCCAGGCCTAGGCTGGAATCATCCTTTTGTGTCCATTGAAGAGTTTCAGCCTCTCCCAGATAATCCTCTTTCCTTTGTGTCCATTGTAAAGCTAATCAATCATAATTCCTTGTCCTTTATTCCCCAAAAGGTATATAAGACCCTCAAGTTCTATTACTCTTTGGAAAATCTCCTTTGGTGGTGTATTTTTTCAGAAAACTGTTTCAGTCCCAGAGCTTTGGCTCTGTGTCTTATTAAGCACCTGACTGTGCAGTTGTCAAATCTTGAGCACCGTCTCTTGTCCTGATTAAAGACTTGTTCTTTCTAATTACTTTAGTGGTTCTGTGTTTTTTGAAGTTGACAATGGGCATTCCCATTTGAGATGCATTTTCCCAGAGACATTGCCTCAGAGCCTACCTTGGTGTGGTGGCATTGGTTTTGTGTGCCCATGACTCTGTGTGGTGGCAATAAGAATTCTATCTCCCTTATCCTAATTAAAGATAAGTCTTTTGTAAATACTTTAGTGGTTCTGTCTTTTTCCAGGTTCACAGAAGGCATATGGAAAGATTTGGATAAGAATCTTAACAATATGAGAAGATTAGAGATAGTGAACTAAACCAGTAGAGGGAGTAACTGTTCCAAATAAGATCACAAACCTATGGAATTTTGGAGATTTAGACAGAGAAGGCACCTTGGAGGACATGGAGTTCAACTTCCTATCTAATGTAGAATTTTTTCCTATGGCTTCCTTGTCAATTTCTGTTTCTATGTTAAAGATCCAGGCTGGGAAAAAATGTCATCTGGTTATTGTTAGACAGCTATAGTTGAGCATATAATTGGATTTTACATTTGAGGCCATAAAAAAAAAAATCCTTTGTATCCCAGGCAACCAACTGAACTGTTCTAGGAACAATTTTGAATTTCTCATCGAGATATCAGTTTTCCAGCAGAGGGCAATCTTTTACTATAAACATCCCATGTCATATTTCTCTGACCAGTGAAATGGACAATCTTGCATTGTAGGATGAAGTGTGAGTTTCTTAAGCTGAAAGCAGGATTGCTGTTTAGCTTCATTCACCGAAAACAGTATTTCAAATGTTACCTGGTTGTAAACTAATTTCCAATATTTTTTTTCTCTTATTTATCTAAACTGACCCCTTGGAGTTGGGGGGAGTTAATGAATGTTCTATAGAAACAATGGAAAATAGTCCCATAATTGTCTATATGCTAGAATAATCTCTACCTTCAAGGACACAGGAAAAAAAAAACCCAAACTAGAAATGTCTCCTGCTCATTATTAACTTTGGACCAAGAGGCAAAAGGTCTGGATGTTTTTAATTCTCCAGAAAATGTATTTTCAACAGTGATTTTATTAACACAAACCAGTTTGAGTAGAGTGAGATCTCTTTTGTCTCTCTCCCTGAATGTTAGCCTCATTGAGAAATATTTTAAAGAATTTTAAGATACTGAAAGAGCACAAGAAGAAAGATAAAGAGAATTATCTATGAGTAGGTCTAAGAAGCCAGACAATTAGAAGAGAGAATTCCTTAGCAAACAAATAAACAAATGCTAAGAAAAAAAAAAAACTGAATCCCTTCAATAAAATGCTGTGCCATTAACACCTTTACTTAACACATCTCTTTTGTGACAAGGGGCGATTCCTGACTTTTGTATTCTTAAATGCCTCAACAAACTGTGGTTTCATTGGTGGGAATGCACCTTCCTAGAATTACTGAATACTCTGAGCTGGGAGGGATTCCAGAGGCCACCTATTCAAATTTGTGGTGATCAAGGATCTCCTCTATGACCTACCTGCAAAGTGATTTTCAAGATTTTACCTGAAGATGGTTAGTGAAGGGGCTGCTGGGTGGCACAGTAGATAAAGTATCATACCTGGAGTCAGGAAGACTCATCTTTCTAAGTTCAAATCTGAGTTCAGATGCTTACCAGTTGTGTGACTCTGGGTATGTAACTTAACTTGGTTTGCTTCAATTTCCTCATCTGTAAAATGATCTGGAGAAGGAAATGGCAAACTACTCTTATATCTCTGCCAAGAAAACCCCAAATCGGGAGCAGTGAGGTGGCCCATTGGATAGAGTCAGGCCTGGAATTGAGAAGTCCTGGGTTCAAATTTGACCTCAGACACTTTCTAGTTATGTCACCCTTTAACTTAACTTAACTCCCATTGACAACCCTTACCATTCTTCTGCCTTGAAACCAATACATAGAATTAATTCTAAGAGAAGGTAAAGGTTTTCAAAAAAGAAAACCCCAAATGGGGTCAGGAAGAGTAGAACACGACTGAACAACAAAGCAAAAGTGAAGAGAAACCTCAATATTCCCTGAAAGCTCATCCTACTTTGGTTAGCCTTTTAGGAAGTTTATCTTTACATTAAGCCTAGATTTTCCCATTTTTAGTTTCTAACTCTTGCTTCTGGTTCTTATCTCTGAGGCCAAGTAGAAAAGTCAAATAAAGTTTAAACACCCCTTTAAATACTTGAAGACAATTATAACAATACGCTCTCTAAATCTTCTCTTGGCTTAACTTCTCCAGTTTCTTCCCTAGATCCTTCTATTAGATAATTTGCCTTGCAACAGTCACTTGCTAGCTTTGTGACCCTGGAGAGGTGACTTAACCTCTGTCTGTCTCAGTTTACTCCATTGTGAAAGAAGGACAATAATAGCACCTATTTCTCCCAGAGTTGTTATGAGGATCAAACGAGATAATATTTGTAAAACGTATTTCCTGACCTATAATAGGCACTTAATAAATACTTGCTTCCTTCTTTCATTTAGACATATTGAAACTTATACATTTTCTATCTAATCAGTGATGACCAGAATTAGACCCAAAAGGCACCTTGGTTTACTAGAGTAAGAATGGGAAACAGATTCAGATGACCTGGATTCAAGTTCCACCTCTGATTTTATGATCTTGGACAGGTCACTTAAACTTTCTAAAACTTATCTAAAGAACAAGAGATTTGGACTAGATAATCTCTAAATTTCTTCAACCTTTAATGCCTGTGTTATTAATTGATCTGCCTAGGACAAAAAATTGAGATAATGACATCTCTTATATGGCATATTGAAATTTAATAGTAGTAAACATAAAATTGTGAAGTGTGAATCAGACTTTCTTTTGTCTAGCATCAGCAACTCTTAAATTGATCAACCAAAACTGAAAATACCCCTACTTAACACTTTGTAAGTCATCAAGTAAGAGAATTCACAAGTCACTTGGAAAGCTCTACCCTTTTAACCCAATCAGTCAGAAACTTGTGAATCCCACAATTAAAAGTTAAACCCTTCAGAGGCCTACAATAAGAATTTACACCTTCAGAGGATGAGAAGTGGATCCCACAGACACTGCCCCCCTGGGCAGTGTTAGGCAATTTGGAAGCTGTGACTGGCTCCTGTGAAGAGGGGAAGGGACAAGAAAGAACTATAAAAGTCCTGAACTTCTTTGGCTAAGGGTCATCGTCATCTTTAACTGGTGACCTGCCTCTTGGAGGTAACTTGGAACTTGAACTGACTCTTGGGTGAGTGAGTAGCTGGCTTTATTTTCCTGGTGTCTGGAGAGAAATTAGTTTCCTAGAGGCCTTCCCTTCTTGGAGAAGGCTGAGTGGGTGACACTCCCAGGCTTCCTGTCAAGGGTTAACAAGTCCTGCTAGGCTGAGCTGAGCACTGGAGCAATATTTAGTGTGAAAGGCTAGACATCTTCTCTACCCTCTTTTTGTATTTCTCTACTTTCACTCTTTCTACTTCTTTGTAAATAAAAGCTATTAAAAGTCATTTTGACTTGAGCTATAATATTTTTAAATTGGTGACTACCATATTATTTTAGAATCCTCACATATTTTAGTCAAACCTTTAATTTAAGTCCTTACAAAATCCTCCACTTAGATACAAAAAATCAACTGCAGAAGAACTTAGATTATAAAGTCCTCCACCTGGCTATAAAAAAATCAGTTGCAATAGAGACAGGAGGTCTTTGGTTCAAATCTGGCCTCAGAAACTTCCTAGCTGTGTGATCCTGGGCAAGTCATTTAACCCTATTGCCTATCCCTTACCACTCTTCTGCCTTGGAAACAATGCTTAGTATTGATTCCAAGATGGAAGGTGAGGGTTTAAAAAAATCAACTGCAAGCTAAGAGCCATGGATAGAGTACTGTGATCTACTCACTACAATGAGTAGAATGTAACTTTGGGTTACATTGCATAAGATTTCCTTTTTGGTGGAGAAAATGATTATTTAATCCTCTGTGCCTGGCTTTTGACTTTGAGAGAGGTTATATATGGTTCCATACTTGCTTCAGGAAGAATCCAAGACTTTGGGAAGAAGCCAACATGTAAAGGAGCCAGTATCTAAATAATGTCCCTATTTTCAGCTTGCCATAGTAGACATCAGGTAATTTTCCCCTTGGGTGAGATAAAGACTCCCTCTTCCTCTCCCTCCCATCTCTCTCTCCCTTCCTCTCTCCATTCCTCTCTCTCAATCTCTCTCTCTCTCTCTCTCTCTCTCTCTCTCTCTCTCTCTCTCTCCCTCCCTCCCTCCCCCCTCTTTCTCTCTGTCTCTCTGTCTCTGTCTGTCTGTCTGTCTGTCTCTCCTTCTGTCTCCCTCTGTATCTCTTTCTCTCATCTTGATCATAGTGGGACAGCTCAATTCATTCTATATATTGTTTGGCATATTCTAAACTGTATCTTAGATCTGATTTCTTTTTGCCAGCTCTTTAGATAAATGGGTCTGTTCATTATTCAATATTTGTGATGGTCTTTGTGGAACTAGCATTTTCAAGCCTTCGGTTTTGCCTTTGAGTACTCCTTCCCTGTTGAAGGATAGTGACCAGGAGAGTGGTTTGAATCCAGAAAATCATTTCCCTAGGCTAACAGTATTTATGGGGGCAATTAAATATGATTCTAGCCAGGTACCCTCACCTTAACAAGAGTTGAGTGGCCCCTTCTCTTGCTCCCCTCCAGGCAGGAATCAAAATCTCCCTTGAAGTAGAGCAGGCAAGATTCCATAGATTAGTATTTATGCCTTTCTCAGAGCCTCATTTAGATTAACCTATGTGGAGATACACACACACACACACACACACACACACACACACACACACACACACACACACAC
>NC_058135.1:253861643-253863473 GCF_016433145.1 Gracilinanus agilis
ACACACACACACACACACACACACACACACACACACACACACACACACTTTACAGAAATAAGATGTAATGTATCAAGAAGAGGCTGACCAGAGCTGTGAGGATATTGTAGACCATGAAGATTAGTTGAAGGAATTAAGGAGACATGCTAGCTGTAGTTAACTAATTGAAAGGCTTTTACATAAACAGGAATGGGCTTGTTCTCCTGTGTCCTAGGCATCAGATCTAGAAGGACTGCATGAAAATTGCAAAGAAGCCAATTTAGATTTGCTGTAAGAGAAAACATCTTAATGATTAGAGCTGTCTAAAAGTGGAAAGGGCAAGGAGTGAGTGCACTACTGTCAGAAGTCTTCTACTAGAAACTGAATGACCCTTTGCTGGGATGTGGTACAGGGAAATCCTGTTCCTGTTCAGGACTTGGTGGCCCCTGTGGTCCATTCTAATTGAGAGTCTGTGATCAATCCTGAAAGTAATAGAAGGCTTGAGAGGCAGAGAATGTGAAGGAATAGGAAGAGAGCAATGAACAATAATGAGACTGGAGAGAGAAGGAAGGAACAATTGAGGAAAGAAAAGAGGAAGAAGATAGGGAAAAGGTGAGTAGTTAATGCTTGCAAAGGAAAGCAAAGGGCAGAATGCCCAGTTAGTTGCAATAAGACAGGAAAAGAGAAGGGAAGGCCAGGGGAGCCTTAGTGTTCAAGGAAGCAAAGAGTGACCTCAGGACATAGGGAAGAAGCCTGGAGCTGTGAGGGACCTTGAGAGGTTATCCAGTTCCTTTCCCCCTGGTCTTAGACTACACCCTGAGGGAAGAATAAGAAAGAAAAGTGAGCTGCAGGCATAAGGGATTTTGGTTAAATGCTTCATTTGAAACTGTTTAATGGGGATCTTGACAGACATACACTTTTAAGGTAAAGAAATGTCAGCAAAATCCATTCAGAGCAAAAATAGAAAGGAAGACAGCTGGTGAAGGTTTGTATTAGGTAAAATACTAAGGAGAAGGCAAAGTAGGAAGACTAATGTCATGTGGACCCAGTTAGGCCAGAAACAATACCAACCAAAAGTCATTAGTCTCTTTTAGTCACCCTGCCCCTTTAAGTTCTGAGTAGTCACCCACTGTGCTTTCAACATGATTACAATTTGGGGAGGGGGCTTTTTAATTATATTTTTCCAGATTATATATAGATACAATTTTTAATAATCATTTTCTGACATTTTACAGTCTATATTCTCTCCCTCCCTCCTCAAGTTGACAGGCAATATGATATAGGTTATATGTGTGCTGTCATGCAATAAGTATTTCCATGTTTGTCATGTTTCAAAAGAAGACACATATCACTTACACTAGAAAAAAATCTCATGAAGGAAATGAAGTGAAAAATGGTATGCTTTGATCTGCATTCAGACTTCATCAGTTCCTTCTATGGTGATGGATAGCCTTTTTTTTTTGCCATGAATCTCTTGGAGTTGCCTTGGATCCTTGCATTGCTGATAATAATTAAGTCATTCATAGATGATCATAATACATTAGTGTTGTTACTGTGTAAAGTATTTTTCTGGTTCTGCTCACTTCTCACTTCACTTTGCATCACTTCATAAAAGTCTTTCTGGAGTTTTTATTATTATAACTTTTTTATCAGATTACACATCAATACAATTTTTTTAATGATTGCAATTTTAATATAAAAGGGAGAGGACAAAGAGGTTAGGAAGAAAAGGGGAGGAGGGGGACAGAGAGAGTCAAAGAGGAAAACAGGGAGTAGGAGGAGGGGGAGAAAGAGAGAGAGAGAGAGAGAGAAAGAGAGAAAGAGAGAGAGAGAGAGAGAGAGAAAGAGAGA
>NC_058135.1:253863870-253891414 GCF_016433145.1 Gracilinanus agilis
AGAGAGAGAGAAAGAGAGAGAGAGAGAGAGAGAGAGAGAGAGAGAGAGAAAGACAGAGAGAAAGACAGAGAGAAAGACAGAGAGATGTTTCCATTAATCATGGAGAACCTTCACATCAGTTATGAGAAGCAGTAGAGGGAAGTAAGAGACTAGGTGTGTTGAGAGGGAGTTTGAATCAGCATTGAGATAGGCCCGTCAAACTCTTGAACTGTGTTATGAGAAGTATAGCTTTCAGAAAGATTCCCTCACCTTGGACCCAAAGTCCTGGTCAGAGTATTTCTGAAGAATTATGTTCAGTTCTGGGTGGTAGCTCTGTGGAGAGGGGAGCCATGGGGATTGATTTGACAAATGAGAAAGACTGTGTCACTATGAGGAATCGAGAGTAGGGAGTATACTGAGTTTCATAGAACCACCCAAGGGAAACCAATGGTTTTACCAGTCAGAGCCTGAGGCAAAATTTGCCATCAATGATCCAAGAAGAGGGAGGAAGATGAGAAACATGGCTGCTGAAGTTGGCACTGAGATGAAAATGTTTTCATGGGACCCTTTCAAATATGCCAACTCTCTATTTCCTCTGTATTAATCATGGGCTCTCCATGATTTCCCATGGGTCCATATTTAGGCAGAACTCTAGTAGACCAAAGCTTTTCTAGTTTAAAGAAATGTTTACACCTCAGCTGCTAAGGCTGAAAGCCCCTCTATAACATAATTCCCAACACAGAGTGATAAATTATAGGCTATTTACCCCCCCAAATCTTGAGGTACAGGCAAATGCTTCTAGCATCACTTAGCAATTGCTTGAGAGCTTTGAAAGTCTCTCGAAAATAGGAGGTTGAGAAAGGATCTACACAGAAATTATTGATACTAAAGACCTGAGAAATGACATGCAATATTTTCTGCCCCCTCTCAGGTATGGGTGGGTAAGTGGGTTGGGGCCATTCAAAGGCAAACAGATTTACCTCCCATTTCTCCAAGTGATTAACATCCAGTGTTGTGTGTTTGCTGAAAGGCTCATTAGCTAGAGAAGAACTTTAAAAGGTAGGGTGGACAACTTCAATTTAGATAAATCTTGGATAAAAACTGGATGCTTGCCAAATGGTTTTTTAAGAGAAAAAAAAAAGTAAATAAAGGCCCTGTCTCTAAGTGTGGGGAAGGCTGTAAGAGCTCTTGCCTAATGTGTCTGAAAAGTGTTTTGTGTTCTTTCATATTAGAAACAATTTTAGAAATGGACTCTTTATCCTTTCCTGGAGATTGGGTTCAGCCTGTACAACTATTTCAGATTAGAAATCATGAAGTCATCCTCCTAGTTTCTGTCCATGCAAGGAGGAGATCCCCTAATCCAAGACTTTTTTCTTTTCTAATCTGACCCTCTCTCCAGAACCTAACAAGTATTTCGGTCCCTTGATCAACAACATTAAAATACCCACAAAGGAATATTTAAGACAAATTCTGTTGGGGGCAGGAAGAGTTCAAACCATAAGATATAAAGTCCCATGGTGGTTAAGAAAGACACTATCCCATGGGCAGAAGACAGGGACCCTAGAACCCTCTGAAGCTAGTGATGTGGAGGCCACCGTATGGAGGGGGAGCAGAGTACGGTCTAGCCAAGGACAACTCACCTGGGCTATAGCCACCATCTGGGAGATAGCTATTTTAACTAATTATTCCTGCTTTTTAGCTAATTATTTTTTGACTAATTATTGTTGCCAAATTCAGTTGTTTCTACTTGCTAAAAAGGAGTGTGAGTGTTGTCTAAATTTCAGAGCTCTTGGTCAAAGCCATTCACCACACTCAGGTTATAGTTATGTCCTGTTCCCAATCCTTAACCCTTTGAAAAATTATGAATTAAGCAAAATTTGGTCTTGGAACACCCATCTACACTCTTGCTGCCTTACTTTACCAAGGAATGAATTAGCAATTGCTTGAGAGCTTTGAAAGTCTCTTGAATACAGGAGGTTGAGAAAAGTACCTTCCTGATCTCTCATTGTGATTAAGGACCTCACACTCTCACACTCCACTTGGTCAGGCCACTTGGTCCCACTGACCTCTCTCCTTCCCATTCAAGCCACTCTTCCAGGAACAGAATAACTGTCTTATTCAGATAAAGTAAACCCTGAGAAAGTAATAAATTGCTATTTATGTTTATGGAAGGAGGTGTGTGGGTGTGCATGTGTGTGGGTGTGGGAGAGAGAGAGAGAGAGAGAGACTGAGCTAGAGAGAGATTGAGAGAAGGGTGGGGAGAGAGAGTCTACTGTCATTTGGAACTAGGCTAGTTCTTTTCCTTAAAATATATTGAAACCATTCTTGAGACTTAATCAGCTCAAAGGACTAAAGGATTGGGCTGCTGACATCACTTCATGATCATCTGAGTACAAAAAGCCATGAAGAGTTTCAGCCTTTTGATGCTTGACCAGCTAGCTGTCAGACCACCGTGGACAACTCGGAGGCTAGAGAGCTGAGCTCAATGGATTCAATTTGTGGTGGTCTTGCTGCATATACCTATTGAATATCCTTCCCCTACTAAAGCTAAACAAATATCTTTTTTGTTAACTGTTGGGTGACCTTATTCATGCAAAGCTACAAATATACTCCTAAATAAGTTTCAAAATAGAGTGACAATTCCATTCAAGTGACTTAATACGTATTTGAGACGGTATTGTGATCTGAAGACAGAAGACCTAGAGCTCTACTTCTTACTATCTTTGTGACCTTAGACAAATCCTTTTGCATCTCTGGGCCTCAGTTTCCTCCTTTGTAAAATGGGGAAGGAAACAAGCATTTATTTATATAATGCCTACTATATGTTGGGCACTGCCCATTATAAATATTATCTCATTTGAGGCTCACAGTAACTCTGTGAGGTTGGTACCATTATTATCCTCTTTTTACCTTTGAGGAAACTGAGGCAAACCAAGGTCAAGTGACTTGCCCAGGGCCATAGAAGTCGTAAGTGTGAAGCTAGATTTGAACTGGTCTTCCTAATTTCAGAAATAGCACTTTATCTACTGCATCACTTAGCTGGATTAGATGAAATGACCTCTAAATTCCCTTCAGGCCCTAAATCTGTGACAGGGGCACCCATATTCAGTGGCGGTTTCATTTTAAAACGCATCCCCAAATCAGAATTATAGTTGAAGTGCTGTTAATCTCAAAAGTTTCGTCTCTTCTCCTTCAGTCTTCTGCCTCCCCCCATCCCCAAACCCCCGTAGTGTAAGCTGGAGAGCTCATTCATCACACAATTACAGCCCGTAGTTTGTTTGATATTTTGATATCATCATGCGAAATAGACCCAAATCCCTAAGGAACAGATGTGCTATTCCTCCCTCCCATTGCTCTCTTTCCTTTGAGCATACTAATTTCACAGTTTGATGTGTGTGTGTGTGTGTGTGTGTGTGTGTGTGTGTGTGTGTGTGTTTCCAGTGGAACCACAAGTCTCGCCTTCCAGACAGCTCTTGCGGATGGCGCTCCCTGCATGTCAGGAATTACCACTGACATTTCAATTTTGCTTTATTATTATTTTTTCTTTCTTTGATGGTATGATGGAGAAAATTTACATTTGAATAAAAAGCAAACAGTGCATGTCAGAGTAAGCATCAGGGAATGTCAAATTGTTTTTTTTCCAATTACAACTCTATTTCAAAGAGGGTAATACAATTAAAGGATAATTACTAGATGTGCAAAGCCAAGGTTATGATCAGGAATGGTTAGCCTTTCACTTTAAGTCCTGTCTTGCTAAATAAAATATTCCTGTGGGGCAAGTTAGCATTTGAAAATAGAATAGACTTATCCAGAAGCAGCCAAATGCTTGGCAGTGTCTACAGAAATGCCAGTTTCTGTGTAAACCCAAGAATTTTAAAGTCGGGAAAAGATTGTAGGTGAGCTTTGCTTTCCCTTGGCTTTATCACTCTGATTAATAATGTGATAAATTAGCTGGAGAACACAATATTAATTAACACTATATTAGTCCCCGTTTATTGCCAATAACATAACAAGGTCTGAAATAGGAGTCCCTCTATACTGCTGAGGTGGTCTTTTTTTACCACTGGAGCCATGGTTGGATTTCTCATTTGTCTGAGTGAGGCATCAGCGGCCGAGGAAAACCAATTACGTTGTGTTCTGCCAAACTCCAGGCAGCAGACTAGTGCATCTGAACTTTATCCAGATGTTATTGCTTCAAAAAAAAAGTCAGGCCTGAGATGGGGTGCTCAGGAAGCCCCATACTAAAAAGGATTCAATATGGCACCCTAGTCACTAGACCACAGGTTGATATACTGCCAAATGGCCTCCTTGAGAAGTCCTACCTACAGGAAAAGGGTCCAGATATGAAGAATGGAGGAGTTGGTCCGGGAGAGAATTTTGCTACAACCCAAGAAGAAAATAGCTCCAAAACAATTTTCTATTCCTCTCCTAATTGACTTGTTATCCAACTCACCACAGCAGTTGTTCCAAACTTTCTTGTCTGTCCTCAAGATTGCCACGGCATTCCCTCCTCCATCTTCTCAGGTGACAACGTTACTTCATTCTTTACCCCCAAAAAATGGAGGCCATTCAACGTGAACTCTCTATTCTCTCTGCCTCCTAATTCCTTATCACTCATACATTCCCTCCAACTCTTTCCTCCTTCACTTTTGTCTCAAATGGAAAAGGTGTCTCTTTCCTGCCAACAGCAACCCCTGTACATGCATCTTTGAGCCCATCCCTTCACATCTCTCTCAAGTCCCTATGATAATTCCCATTCTCAGCTTTAATCTTTCCCTATTTACCAAGCCTCTTTCCCTGCTGCCTACGAATGTGTTTATGTTTTCCCCATCCTTAAAAAAAATTTACTCAATCCTACCATTCCCACTAGTTATCATATCCCTTCTCCCCTTTGCAACCAAATTCCTTGAGAAAGCTCTCTATGCTTAGTGCTTCCAGTGCCTTTTTTCTTACTGTTCTAAATTCTTTGCAGCCTGGTTTCTGACCTCGTCATTTAACTGAAACTGCTCTCCCCAAGTGATTGGTGACCTTTTGATTGTGAAATCTAGTGACATTTTCCTAATTTTCATCCTTTTTGACCTCTTTGCAGCTTTTGACTCAGAGAAACACTTTCTCTTCCTACATGTTCTTCCTTCTCTGGGTTTTCAGTGTACCTCTTGCTCCTGCTTTTTTGTCTTACCTGCCTGACCACTCCTTCTCAGTCTCCTTTGATAGTTCTTCATCTATATCTTGCAGAACCAAGCCAAAGGTGTCCCCACCAAAATTCTACCCCTGGGCCCTCTTCTAGTTCTGTCCTATACTATATGATTCTATGATCTCATTAATTTCCATGGGTTCAAATATCAACTCTATACATAGTTTTCTCAAAATTTATCTTGCCCTAGTCTCCTTTCAGAGCTCTAGTTCCACATAATCAATTTTCACAAAGTTTTATAAGTATCTCACATTCAGCTCATTGTGTTTCTCCCCAGATTCTCCCCTCTCCTGAACTTCCCTGTTATAACTGTTGAGGATACTACAATCTTCCCAGTCTCCAAAACTGGCAATGTCAATGTTGTCATTCTTCCTCATTATATTTAATCAGTTGCCAAATCCTGTCATTAATACCTTCACAACATTTCTCATCAATGTCCCTTTCTCTCCACTTTCAAAGTCACTTCTTGCCATTGCCCTCTTGGGCTATTCTCTAAACTCCTTCAATCTCCTCATCCTGAAAGATCCAGCCAGCACCAAGGCCTTTTTATCTTGGTAGAAATCTCTGTAAGGCTTACCCTCTTCTTCCATTGTTGAGTTCCTCTTAGAGCTTCTGTTTTATGGAGAGACCAGATTAGCTAGTCTTCATTTCCCAAGACCCTGTTCTTGATTTTCTGGACTTCAACATCATGCTCCTGACTTGGGTACCTTCACTGCTGCCTTCCCCCCTTATTTTTCTTTGTTGTGTTGTCTTCTTTCCCTGTAAGTTCCTTGAGGGCAGAGACTGCCTTTCTTTTTGCTTCTATTTATATCCTCAGCACTTGGTATAGTGCCTGCTGATTGTTTTCCTCTCCACTGCAGAAGACTGGAAATAACAGTGATGAGGAGCTCCTAGGAATCTCCAAAAGGGCCTCCAATACTATGAGTATCCATATATGTAATGGATCATTGACTTTAGCTAGAAGGGATCTTGGAAGTTATCTAGATCAACCCCATATTTTCCAGATGAGGAATAGAAAGTTGAAAAGGCTTCACAAACTGTTCACTTTGAAGCAGTAAATAAACTGGAATTCAAGTCCAAGTTTTCTGTATGAATCTCATTTTCTTTCCCATTAGTCAATCAACCAACATGTATTTATTAAGCACTTCTCAAGTGCCAGGAACAGTTCTAAGTACTGAGGATACAAAGAGAGAGACAAAAACACATATTCCTGCTATATTTGCATTCCAAATACTTAACACAATTTCTTCCACATAGTGGGCACTTAATAAATGCACGTTTTCTGACATATTGGCTTGGAGTCAGAAAGTTGTTATTGTTAGTCATTTTTCAGTCCTATACAACTCTTCATAACTCCATCTGGAGTTTTCTTGGCTGAGTGGAGTGGTTTGCCATTTCCTTCTCCAGTTCATTTTACAGATGAAGAAACTGAGGCAAACAGGGTTAAGTGACTTGCCCAACTAGAAATTATCTGAGGCCAGATTTCAGCTCATGAAGATGACTCTTCCTGACTTCAGGACCTTCATTTTATTCATTGTTCTGCCTATTCAAATCTTGCCTCTGATATTTACTGACTTAATAAGTCCTTTTATTGTCTGAGCCTCGTTTCCCTCATCTGTAAAGCAGAAATGATGACAATTCCTCTAATTTCTGCTCCAGAGGATTATTGGGAGTCTCAGGTGGGATATTGTACAAAAAGTACTTCAAAAACCTTCAAGCAAAAGTCAAGGATGATGATGATATTGTCTGTGATTTGAGAAAAGACAACCTCAGAGATTGCCTCTCCCCTTGGCTTATGTGGCACCCAATAAAGGCATAGCCTCATTACCTATTTTTATTCCTTCAATTCTTTCTCTTGTCTTATTACTATAGCTAACACTTCTAATACAACATGGCACATCACTGTGAATCCTAGAGGACCAAAAATAGATTTTCCATCTTTGGAAACTTCTAGACTTTCCCTCTCTCAGTGTCTGAATGGCAGCTTTTGGCCCCTGGTTCCCATTCATTCTCCAGAAGAAGTAAAACCCCCCCTGTGACTCTGTTCCTGTTGGGCTTTGCCAATGTACTGTTTATTTTTACTTGACTATATTTGTAGGTCTGTATGAGTGCTCAGGAGTCATCAGGGATCCAGTTCACTTTGAATAAATCTAACAAATGAACAATAAATAAGTGATGAGTCTTTTGCCTTGGAGCAGGAATCACGTACAGAGAATGGCCAGGTGCAGTTGGGGCTTCAGCTATTTTTTTTTGCCAACATTCATAACTTAATGCCAAAGGGGAAATCAAGAGCCCTAGTCACAGAGCCAACCAACCCTGCTGAGAGGCAGTGGAAAAAGAATTGTACAAAGACAGAGGACCTAGGTTCAAATCCTAAATCTGCTTTTCATTACTTGTAAGACCACAGATAATACCAGCATTGAATAATGACTCAAATCCCTTCTTGCTCTTAATCTATGACCCCATAACCTTCAGTTTGTCCAATCCACAGAGCTTCAATCTTTTCCTTATTTACTAACCAGAAGCATGTAAGCTCTCCGTAAGCAGGGAGTATTGTTTTCGCCATCATCATATCCTCAATGCCTTGCATGTAATAGGCATATAATAAATTCTTCATAAGGAGCAAATGAACCAAAAAGTAAATTTCTTTCTAATTCTTTTTTTTTCCCTACAGGAAAAGTCTTTTTCCTATTAGTTCCAGGACTTTTTTTTTTTTTTTAAAAAAAGCAGAAATCTCACTTTGCTACAATGTTTTTGGTGTCCTTTGACCAGAGAGAGCTACAAAAAAAAACCTTGAGGATTGATCTGAAGGACACAGGTCCCAGTTTCCATTAAAGTGTATTAGTGCCAAGGTCTGTGCAATTAGCGAAAAGTCAATTCCCATTACTAGTTAACACTATTGAATATCTGCTTTCTTTAATAAAAAGCCATGTCCAGTACAAAGAAAATTAATCAATAGGTGGCTGCATTTAGATCTGTTCTGACTTCTTCTTCTAGCATGCACAGAGAAACTCTTCATCATCAGGCTACAACTGCCTGCCAAATGCTGTCTTTCCACTGGCAACCTGCCCTGAGTTATTCCCTGGATTCTACAGTGAGCACTTCCTTGCTTTAGCATTAATTTGAGCAATCAGAGAAGATGAGTTTTCTCCTGATTCCACCCTCGCCCCTTTTATAAACTGATGTTTCTGATGAGGCTGGGTACTGAATCCCAGGTGCAACATGGTGATGGATGGGCATTTGGTGCTGTAGTCAGTCGATAGAGCGACTGACTCAGAATCAAGAAGATCCAAGTTTTAATCCTAGCTGTGTGAGCACATCACAGCTTCCCTACCTCAGTTTCTTCATGGATAATAATAGTACTTAGCTCATAAGTTTGTTTTAAGGACCTAGTGAGCTTTCATATGAAAAATGCTTTGCAAACCTTAAAACAGCATGTAAATGCCAGTTGGTCCAGGGGATGGAATACTTTGTCTGAAGTCAGGAAGACTCGTTTTTCCAAGTTCACATCTAGTCTCAGATACTAGCTGTGGGGCCCTGGGCAAGTCACTTAATCCCGTTTGCCTCACTTCCTCATCTGTAAAATGAAACAGAGAAGGAAATGGCAAACCATTTCAGTATCTCTACTAAGAAAACCCAAAATGAGGTCACAAAGAATCACATGACTGAAACGATTAAGGAACAACAGCAACAACAAATGGCAGCTATTATTACTATGGATGGAAAAGTCAGTTCCTGCCCTTAGTCATGGCAATGGCACTTGCTATAAATTTGTTAGTGTTACTTTATTTCCTCTCAATTTTTTCACAGAAGTTTTTAATTGAAATCTTTGGGTTTTTTTAAATGTCATAACAGTTTTGCCCAGTATCCTTCTCCCTTCCAGAGAGCTATCTCATATTAAAAAAAATTTTTTATAAGACAAAAGGGAAAGAAAGAAAAATCAATACAACTCATCAATATATTGAAAAAGCCCCAAAACATGCAATGTGCAATACTCATGGAACTCCTTCCTTTATAAAGGGGTGAGTTGAGAGCATTTTCTCATATCCCTTTATTCAACTTTTGCTAGATCTTTATAATTTTTATTATATTCATTTTTCACTTTCCATGTGGGTTTGTTAATTCTTTCCCTCCATATTATTCTAGCTGGGTGACCCTGGGAAAGCAACTTAACCCTATTTGCCTCAGTTTTCTCATTTGAAAAATGAACTAGAGAAGGAAATGGCAAACCACTCCAGTGTCTTTGCCAAGAAAACCTCAAATGAGGTCATTCTACATCGGTTCATATAGCTCTTTCTAGACTTCTTTGTATTCATCAGAGTTTATTTCTTACAAAATAGTAATATTCAATTATATTCATGTATCACAATTTGTTTGGCCATTCCCTAATTGATGGCAATTTATTATTATTTTTAATTCTTTGCTCTCACAAAAGTGCTGTTATAAATATTTTGGTGACTATGAATTCTTATCTATGGCTTCCTTAGGGCATAAGCCCAATAATGGAGTCTCTGAATCAAAAGGTAATGATATTTTAGTCACTTTATTTCCATAATTCCAAACTGCTTTCCATTTCACAACTCTACCAACAATGTATTAGTGTAGCTATCATTTCACAACCTCTCCAATATCAACTATTCCCACTTTGGGTCATTCTGCCAATTTGAAAGATGTGAAACCTCAAGGTTGTTTTGACTTGTATTTTTCTTATTAGTGGTTTGGAACATCCATGTGGCTGTGAATATTTTGCAAATTCTTTTTTTCCGAGACAACTTATTGCACGTAGCTTGCATCACATATATTTGTCAGCATCTTGATTATAAGTTCCCTATTAGATTTTAAGTTCATTGAAGGCTAGAGCCTCTTTTTGTAGTCTCAGCACTTAGCACAGAGCTTGACACATAGTAGGACTAAATATTTATTGATTTATTGTATATAGTTTTTGGACACTTATCTATTGAGGAATGCCTATTAGTCATATGTATATGTGTGTACACATGTTTGTATTATAATCTTATATATTAAGTATATACTAGTATATATTAAATTATATTAAACATCAATTAAATATATAAATTATATTAAGTTTATTTTATTATTATTATTTTATATTTATTATTAATATTAAACATATTAAATAATATATTAAATATATTATACATTAAATGTGTACATTTGTGTATACCTTAGATGTCAAACTTTTATAAGAGAAATCTGACACAAAGATTTTTTTTTAACTCGTTCCTTGAGAAGAGATTTTAAGACAAAATCAAGGCAGAGCCAGACAAGGCAAGGAAGGAAAGTGTCCAGGAAATATTACTGGGTCATCTGAGCACCATGTTCTTGAAAAGGACATTATTAAACACTCATTTGAGATATAAACACAAAAAATGAAATAACCCCTGCTTTCAAGGAACTCACATTCTAAAGAACATTCAGTAGTCCACTGACAAGTGGACAGTCAGGACACCAGGAAAATGGAGCTCCTACAGATCACGCCATTTGGTTTGGATGGAAGTAGTTAAGGCTATGTCAAATTGGAGAAGAGAAGAGCTGGTGGAGCATCACCACCATCACTGTTACCATTGCTGTCTTCAAATATTGGAAAGATCGTTGTATGAAAGAAAGACTAGATTTGTTCTCCAAGGCCCAGATGACAGAATGAAGAGTGATTGGTGGAAGCCATAAAGTAACAAATTTAGCTGATGAAGGAGGTCATCAAGTTAAATCCCCTCATTTTACAGGGGAGAAAACTGAAGCTTAGAGAGAAGTGACTGCTCATCATCATCTCATGGGTAGAAAATTATGGAGTTGGATTTCAAACCCAGATCCCTTTTGATATACCTGGTCTTTGCTTAAGAACTTTCAGAAAAAGGGAAACTCATGACCTTCCATGACAGTCCATGCCATTTTGGACAGCCTTAATTATTAATGTGTTACTCATTTGAGATCTATATTCCCAGAATGTCTACCCATTATTCCTAATTCTGTGCACTGGGTCCAGGTGCAATAAATCTAATCTCAGGCTTACATGACAGTTCTTCTGACATGTGAAGGCAGCAGTCACACGCCTCTCAAACTTATCTTTTCTAGAATACACATCTTCAATTCTTTATATGATAGGATTTCCAATCCCTTCACTCACCTAAGGATTGCTTTCCTCTGGGATTAATTCCATTTGTCAATGTCCTTCCTAAAATATGGCACCCAGAACTGCTCATAATATTCCACAATGCTCAGTGTGAAGAACCTACCATTTAAGTTTGATTTTGAGTATTATTGGATGTCCCAAAGTATTTTTTAATTTGAAAAATTTAATTTAATTAATTAGGAATATTTTTCCATGGTTACATGATTCATATTCTTTCCCTCTCCTCCTCCCACCCCGCTCCCACAGCCAACGCACAATTCCACTGGGTTTTACATGTGTCATTCATCAAGACCTATTTCCATATTATTAATTTTTGCATTAGGGTGATCGCTTAGAGTCTACATCCCCACTCATATCCCCATTGAAACGTGATCAAGCAATTGTTTTTCTTCTGTGTTTCTACTCCCACAGTTCTTTCTCTGGATGTGGATAGTGTTCTTTCTCTTAAGTCCCTCAGAATTGTCCTGGATCATTGCATTGCTGTCCCAATATCTTTGTGCAGCCTATATCCTCAAGGATCTATGATTTCATCATTCCTTCTGCTTAAACATATCCCAACTCATGTAGCTAAGTAGAAGAGTCTTAGAAACTTGCCTGAAACTCAGAGCGGTTAAGTCACTTCTCCAAACTCACAAAACTAGTATTTTGGCTTGGTATTTTAGAAAATAGATTTGATTCTTTTTGAAAGTGGTTACCAAGGTGGGGTTGTTTGTTTTGTTTCAAAGGTCCTGGGGATTGCTTTAGTTCATGTTTCAGAAAAAAGAAATCATTATTTGGATTCTATCTGATTTAGAGCTTGGTAAATCAGGGTAGTATATTCTGGGTTTGGGTTCACATCAGGGATCAGTCTAAATTCCTGGTATTTATTTTTCTAACAAATTAACCATGTGTAATGAGCAAGGGGCTGATTCATCTTGGGGCAACATATAAATATTTCTTTCTTTGCTAGAAACCTTTCATTCTTTTTTCCCTTCTTAGGATCTTATCACAAGTATTGAAATCTGCACTCTGTCAGCTTGAGATGCCCATTGCTGGGTACCCTTCTTATGACCTTGGGAAGTGGGTGGTGAGATGGAGGTAGGGCTCAATATGGAGTAAGCTCAGCTGGGAAATCAAGCAGGCAACTCAAGGCTAGATCTGAAACACATCTCTGTCATCATCATCCAACTTCTCCAATTCTGCTTTCTTTGGAGTAGTACAAGCCATCTGATAATCATGATCTTGGACCAACAAAATCCAATTCAATTCAACAAATGTGACACCAAGTTTCTAGCCAAACCTGGGGCCTTTTTGCATGAGATTCTTCCAATTGGTGGAGAGAATGTCGATGGGGCCTTAGCCTGTGGGCAAGAGTTGGTGTGAGAGCTTTGGGGAAGGACAGACATTCTTTTTTTCTTCTTTAGGAGAGAACAAATATAGTTCTAGACTTTCCAGGTCCAGTCCAAGCACATGGGGAGAGATCAAAAGCCTTTTGAAGCTACAGCCATGTCCAAGAAAGTCGGAGGAAGCCAACTCCTCAACATATCCTATTTTTCATCTTGGCTTCCTAGAGACTTTGGAAAACTTCCTTGTGGATAAGTCAAGAGTTTTTCTCTCTTTTTCTTTCTCAATGTCTTTATTTCTCTATCTTGACTTCTGTCTGACTCTCTCTCTCTCTCTCTCTCTCTCTCTCTCTCTCTCTCTCTCTCTCTGTATGCTTCTGTCTTTCATTGTTTCTCCCTCTGTCTCTTCCTCTCTGTCTCTATTTTTCTGACTGTCTTTAAGCTGAGATATCCTACCACCTGCATGAGAACTCATTTACTCTTTTGGTATATTCTAAAATGTCTATGATTTCTTTGGGGGTTTGTTTGGATATTGGCTTCCAATTTTCTTTTTGCAGTTGTCTTTTGTGTTACTAGCATTTGGTGAGGAGTTAAATGGGTGAGTACAGGCTAAGGACTACTTTCTCCCTTTTAAAAAATACAACTTTTGTTCTGAATCTATAATACTTAGTAGGGCAGATTGATATCATTCTAGTCCAAAAACTAGAGAAGAGAATTGCTAACCTCATGGTTCTTTTCTTGCTTCCCTCAAGGAAGGAATCACAGTTTCTTTTGGAGAAGCATGGGTATACCTCAGATCATATCTATACACATTTCTGTAAACCACACATAGACAAATGCATGTGGACACACATAACCTACATGGACAGCACACGTATTACACAAACATTTATTTTTACTTCTAACCCCTTAACTTCCATTTTAGTATCAAGGATTAAGCATTTGGAGTTAAATGACTTGCTCATGGTCACACAGCTAAGAAGTATCTGAGGCCCGATTTTTTTTTTTTTACAATAGAATGTATTGTTTTCTTTCTAAATTTTTATTTAAGTATTTTTCCATGGTTACATGATTCAAATACTTTCTTTTTTATTTCTTTTTTATTTATTTTATTTTATCGATTAATTAAGAAAAATTTCCCATGGTTACATGATTCATATTCTTTCCCTCCCCTCCTCCCACCGTCCTTCCATAGCCAATGCACAATTTCCACTGGGTTTTACATGTGTCACTGATCAAGACCTATTTCCATGTTATTGATATTTGCACTAGGGTGATTGTTTAGAGTCTGCATCCCCAATCATATCCCCATCGACCCATGTGATCAAGCAGTTGTATTTCTTCTGTGTTTCTGCTCCCACAGTTCTTCCTCTGGATGTTTTTAGTGTTCTTTCTGAGGCCAGATTTGAACCAAGGTTCTTGTGACTCCAGGCATGGTGCTCTGTCTGCTGTGCTTCCTAACCGTCCCTTACACAAGCATTTATTTCTGTTCAAGGTACCAGGCCAGTTGTTAGAGATTCAAAGACATAATTTTTTGTAGAAGTTCCTACCTTATGAGTAATATGGAAATATGTATCAAGTTTGTACATTTGTATAACCCAGTAGAATTGGAAACATATTTAAAAAAATAAAAAGTAAAAGTCCCAGCCTTCAAGGAATTTGCATTCTTCTTGATACAATTGCCCAGAAACATGCCACATTCTCATCACAATGAAGATAAAGGGAGACAAACTCAAGAGCCCCAGTGGCACCATTGCCACTACTGGTCATTCTTCCTAACCTCTCTGACTGTTTTCACCCCACATTCTCTTTTTTGCCATCATGTTTAGCCTCATTTAATCCGTTCTACATTAGCACTGTTTGTTTCCCATAAATATCTAGACTAGCTATAGCCCCTGCTGTAAGAATATGTTCCTCACCTCCCAGGCAGAACAGATGCACCCTCGGGGAATCTCTGGAATACCATATGAGGCACCATCAGTGCCTTCTTCTGCCTTGGTACCTTTTAGGGCATTGTTTTCAGAGCACTGCATCGATCGGGTCCTTTCTTCTGAAACTGATTGATTCAATATATTGGCATGGTAACATTGAGGACATCCGCCATTCAGGAAGTGACTTTTTTCATTAAAGTTGTAGGAATTTTCTATCAGAAGAGAATAGGCATGACTTACTTGCACTATTTCGTGAGTAGTTTGAGAATGTGGTATATTGATAGTGCTCTTGGGAAACTTGAGAGTAGAGAGTTTATACTGACAAGATGTTGGGGTGAGAATCCTCTCACTAAAGAGGCACCCCTCATCTGCCATCGTGGAAGAAACCTGCAGATATTAAAATGATTCAGTGAAGTCGATACACATTTCTCTGAGACTGATTGAAATCCTGACACATTTTAGGAGGTGATCGTCATGAGTTTCTACAAACCAAACTAATCTATTACTGGCTGGTTGATCTCATGCTCATGAACTAGTCCTTGAATAACTGACATAATACATCATGAAGCAAAGGCATTTCGAGCTGGTACATTCCACCAGGAAAAACATTATAGAGTTGCAAATAGAGTACTAGACTTGCAAAGGCACAAAAAATTGGGTTTTAATCTAATCTTGGATACTGTTGTGTGGTCATTTCAATTGTGTCTGACTCTACATGATCCCATTTGGGGTCTTCTTGGCGAAGATACTAGAGTGATTTGCCATATCCCCCTCCAGATCATTTGACAGAAGAGGAAAATAAGGCAAATAGGGTTAAATGACTTGCCCAAAGTCACACATAGTTAATAAATGTCTGAGGCAGGATTTGAACTCAAGAAGATGAGTCTTCTTGATAATAAGCTCATTGTTCTATCCACTATACCACCTAGCTGTGCCATCTTTGATATTACTGCTGGGATATTAGCATAGAAAAGTAAGGAAACTCCCTCCTACCAATGAAGATGAACACTTTCTGAGTCTTAGAAAGTTGCTTAGATCATAACTTGTCAGGGGTCACACATATCAGAAACTAGGCTTGAACCTCTAAGTCTTCTTGGATTCAAGAACAGTCTTCTATCTACAATGCCATATTCCGTCTATTGTCTAGAAGAGCTGGGAGGTTAAACAAGGAAGTAGCAACTTGCCTGTTTCCAGACAAACAAAATCACAGATTTGAGTCAATTTTATACTTAGGGATTGAACCTAGGGAGCAAGGAGTGGATGTCTTAAGGGATTAGCCAAGGCAAAGTGCAGCATGTTGAAGAATAGATGTGTTAAGAACCAGAAGGAAATAACTATTTGACTTTCATGCAGAAACAAAAAAGCATTTCTTTAAGATATTGCTTCTTCTTTAGGATCTTATTGTTTAAGGTGCTACTCTGGGGAAAGTAAAGGAATTGGAAATGAGGAAAAAATGGGTTCAAATAGTTTACTTTTATCTATTCTCCTTCTTGGGCACCTACGTGGCACAGTGGATAGAGTGCTAAAGTCAGGAAAATGAGGAATTTGACTTCAGACCCTTACTAAGCTCTGTGACCCCAGGTAAGTCAATTAATCCTGTTTGCCTCAGTTTCCTCACCTGTAAAATGAGCTAGATAAGGAAATGGCAAGCCACTCTAGTACCTCTGCCAAGAAAACTCCAAATGGAGACACAAAGAGTTAGACAGACCTGAAAAACAACTGAACAAGAACAACACTCCTCTTCTTCCATATTTTTGGAAAGTATAGCTTTTTGGATGCTACAAACAGGGCTTGTCCTCACTGCTGCAGTTATGGTTGTATATGGTGTTCATATAACATCGACACATCCACCATTTCCTAGATAACAGACTTCAGCTTAGATTGGATTCTCTTTACTTTCCAGGAAGCAAAGGGTAAACAAATTGTGGGTATTACCAAGGAAACTTCCCAGCAGAAAGGCGGTGTCTCCCCAGGTCCCAAGAAAGTAGCAGCAAGGCAGTTGCCCAGAAAGAGGATGAAGGGATATACTTCACCCTTGGGTTCAAGTGCCCATGGAGATTCTGATCTGAAATGAGTAGGATTAGTTTCAAATATGAATTCAAGGAGGAAAATAACAACTTGGCCACTTTCCTGTAAGAAAGTACACATAGGCAGGTTGGACACAACCCGAAGGCTAGACTAATGCATCAAAAGCTTGTTCTTGTTCATAAATTAACAGGACAAATCTCTATACTACAGACAAAGACTTAAGACTTAATAATACCTGAAAATTTTAACAAATACTAAGGCTGGAACTTTGCCATAGATACAACTATTGCCCACAATTTTAAGAATATAACAATATTGATTATAAAAATTGAAGAAAAAACTTTCAGTGGATATTGTCATACCAAATACTCATAGGGTTCCTTTTCCATATACCTACTAAGGCTATGTACAGCTAGTGGATAGAGCACCAGGCCTAGAGTTAGGAAGACTTGAGTTCAAATCCAACCTCAGACACTTCCTAGCTGTGTGACCCTAAGCCAATCACTTAACCCTGTTTATTGCAATTTCCTTGTTTGTTAAATGAGCTGGAGAAGAAAATGGCAAACTTTCCAAGAAAAGAGTCTTTCCAAGTGTCTTTCCAAGAAAAGAGTTGACACAACTGAAACAACCCAACCAATGAACCTAACAACAAGAGCTAAGGCTATTTTGCTTCCTCATCATGATCTTAATCTCTAACGCCCAGACCGACCCAGGCAATCATCTCTGCTCTGGCTTCCCTCTCCTTTCATCCCAGCCTTGATGAAACCATTGAGATCTACACTATCCTCTATATTTGAATTCCTTGCCCTGTTGTCCCATCACGGATCGTGTCTTGCCAAACCCCAAACCTTGATTGATTATTTCCACCATCGGTTTCTGCTTATGAACTAATGGGAGGAACCAAAGAAAATCATGAAACTATACTTATTGGGCCCACTATAAATTTATGCTATTTCAACTCATCCATCTTTCATGGAAGCAAAGGAATCCACTACTCTTCTCTCTTTGATTATCCATCTCACCACAACAGCTATTCCAGACCTTCTCTTCTCCCTTAGAACCTCCCATGCCACCTCTCTCCCATCTTCTCAGCTGAGGATTTCACTTCATATTTCACTGAAAAAGAATTACATTACTCATGGTGAGCTCCCCCTTTTTATCTCCTCATCTCACATCATTCAGATATCTTCTTTCACTATATCATTCTTCACTCCAGATTCTATTGCAGGTATAGCACAGCCCTTCTGCTTGAAAAGTAACCCCTCAACAAGTGAACTTGATCCTATCCTTTCTCGTATGCTTTCATAGGTTGCCCAAGAATCATCTCCATTATCTTATCTTCAACTTGTCCCCACATATTGGCTCCTTCCCTGCTACCTACAAAAATTCCCCATGTTTCCTTTATCCTTAAGGAACCTTTATTGATCCATTCTCCCTGTTAGATAACATTTCAGATCTTTCCTCTATTTTTCATGAGAAAGCGGTCTATGTCTATCCAATTCCAATTCCTCTCCTCTCTGGAGGTAAGAGATGGAGTGTTGTGTAGAGAAACAGACGGAGTCCTCTCTGGTTAGATCACAGAACACGTGTTGTTGTTCAGTTATATCCAATTCTTCATAACTCCATTTAGGATTTTGTTCACAAAGATACTGGAGCAGTTTGCCACTTCTTCTCCAGGTCACTTTATAGACAAGGAAACTGAGGCAAACTGTGTTAAGTGACTTGCCCAAGGTCTCATAGCTAGTGAGTATCTAAGGTCAGATTTGAACTCAAGTCTTCCCAAATCCAGGCTTGGCATTCTATCCACTTCTCTGGTTGAATTGCAGAGTGTAGGAGGGGAGTAGTAAAGAGAAAGATTGGATCCAGGTTCCGAAGGGCTTTAAAAGTCAAACAGAGGACTATATATTTTATCTTAGCATCAATAGGGAGCTACCAGAGTTGATTTAATAGGGGAGTCACACAGTCAGATATGAACTGAAGGAAAATTATTTGGCATCTATGTTTAGGATGGATTAGAATAGTTAGAGAGTCTGTGGCAATAATCTAAGTGTGATGAGGACCTGAACCAAGATGGCAGCTATGTAAAAGGAGGGAGAGATATTGGATGGGAGAGGTATTGTGGAAATAGAAACAATAGATGGCACTCTACAAATTCCTGTTTCTATGGCATTTTCTGGATGCATTTTTCTCAAACCATCCCTGATGGAGTATAGTAGAGGGTAGGAGTACTACTTTTGAACTCAGAGGACCTGGGTTCAAGGACTATCTCTGTGTGACTTTGAGTAAGTTACTTAATTAAACTCCAGTAGTTTCCTCATCTGTAGAAGGCGGGACTTTACCTTCCTCCAGTCTCAGTTTCCTCATATATAAAATGGAGATTTTCTGATTCTTATGAAGAAAGTGCTTTGTAGATTAAAGAGTGCTATAGCAATGTGAATTATTCCTATTCCTAATGGTCTTTAGTCATTTGTTGTTAGTGTTTAAATGGAAGCACCATGGAACAGATTTCAATAATTATTTCACCAAGGCAGAATGGTCCATGCAGACCATTCTCAAGATCCCATCAATGGCAATCCCATCAAAGGGAAAGATTATATTTTGTCTTTAAACTTTGCTGGACAATTTTTTTCCATCGTGTCTACCTCAGGCCACCGATGCGACAAGGGTGAGGTTCAGATCTCAAGAAACCTCAGAGAAAAACAAATGCTATGATTTTGCAACCCACACAGTATTCCAGGAATGGACAAACTAGGAACTTGATATTTAATGGACCTATTTAGACTCCACAATGCACTTCTTTTCCTTGTGCCAATTCCAAGATGCCTCTAGTTTCCAGTCCAAGAATCTTTACTTTCATCTCTACTTCAGTTCTTTGTGATCTTGTAGATTATTTCAGAGGAAGAAGGATTCTCGACCTCCCTCCCCACTCTTCATTTCTTTCATCTTTCCATCTGCATCTTCCTCTCCCTCTTTTCTCTCTCTTTGTCTGTCTGTCTCCTCTCTCTCTTTGTCTTTCTGTGTCTCTCTTTTTGTCTGTCTGTCTCTTCTCTCTGTCTCTCTGTCTCTGTCTCTGACGCCCTCCCCCTCTCTCTTCCTTCCCCCCTCTTTTCCTCCACTCCCCCCAGATCATTGAGACATTGGAAATGTCCTCTCGAATCAATTTCCTTCTGACCAGCCCCTCCATTCCCCCGATGGCCTTTGGTTTGTACACACCAGGCTCAGAAACAAAAGGAAAACAAAAATCCAGAAGACAGAACTACCTCCAGCTGGCCTCACTGCCTATTCCCAGAGTGTCCCACTGCCTGTGTCATGCGGAAGGGAAATTGTTCTATCAGTGACTATGTTAGATTCATGACCCCTCTACAACCTTGAATTGGCCTTTAGTTGTCACTGATGGGATCTGAAGAACAGCTCCTGTCCACATGATTGCTGCTCTCCAATGAATCAGAAAGCACAGGGCACCGAGCAGCACATTAAACTAGCAACAGAAATATATCACTGTACTTTTATATAGATGTATTGCTTTTGCCCAGGCATATAAATGATTGGGCTACCCACTTATTTTTTTTTCAAGGACTATAAATTAAAAATAAGCTAAGGGTTTTTAAATTATGTTCCTTTTTTTTTCATCTGGGTAGCTATTTCAAGGCTACAGCAAAGCATTTAAAGATAATCTTATATGGATATTTCAAACACTGTCTTTGGAAAGAGAATCCACTCCTGCCATGTGCACTCAGGTTAGTGAACTGGCTGATTTATCATGCATCTTCATGAGGTTGAGGGGTCCTGATGCATTCTGTGCTTTTTTAGAAAGGACTCCTTTCCCTTTGGGGGAACACATTGGCTTCACTACCCATTTTCAGAAAGAAAAAGTAGTATGATCCAGAAATTAAGTGATGGTTGAAATGAATTGATATTTTCACCACATTACAAGAAGCATATATTTAGAGAAGGATAGAGGTCACCCTGTCTAACCCCTCTCCCTTATTTGACAGATGAAGAAAATCAGACCCAGAAGATAAGTAGACTTGTCCAATGCCATACATGTGACAGAGGCAGGATGTGAACTCAGATCCTCTAAGTCCCAATCCTTTGCTCTTCTCTGCCTCTTCAAATGATGTCAACACTCATCCATTCCAGTTGCTTGGAGCTAGAGTCAGAAAGACTTGGGTTCAAATAGTGCCTTTGGCATTTACTAGCTTGGTGACTATGGCTAAGCCACTTAACTTTTATAAGCCTCAGATTCCTTATTTGTAAATGGTATTTCTTTCCCTTTTTGTTATCATATCACAGTAATTTCTGGAAATTCCTTCACTCCAACCAAATTAAACAAGGAGCCCTTATACAAAAGAAAAACAATTCTAGAAAATCATCCAGTACTACTACTAATCATGGATGACGATGATGATAGATAGATAGATAGATAGATAGATAGATAGATAGATAGATAGATATACGGAGAGAGAAAGTGAGAGACAGAGAGAGAGAGAGACAGAAAGAGAGAGAGACAGAGACAGAGACAGAGACAGAAAGACAGAGAGAGAGAGAGACAGAGACAGAGACAGAGAGAGAGAGAGAGAGAGAGAGAGAGAGAGAGAGAGAGAGAGAAATCATATATAATCTCAACTTTTTCTGTTGAAGACCACAGTTCACTGGACACTTTTTGGCTTTCTGAACATCAGTCAATCAGTCCAATGACATATTAAGTACCTACTATGTGTCAGACAATTGCTAATAACTAGACATACAAAGAAAGGTGGAAAATAAACAAACAATCCCTGCCTTCAAGAAGACTTTGAACTCTACTTAAACTTCACATATACAAGGAAGAACAGAAAGAAAGCTTGAGTTCTCTCCAGGATAATTTAAGTCAATTTAATCTAATTCAACAAACATTTATTATAACCGAAATTTGAGATATCCTTTGAGCCTTGCTATAGGTATAATTAGGCTTATTTTGTAAATGCGGAAACTGAAGCTTAGAGAGTGTGAGTAAATTAACCATAGTCGTACAGCTAGTAAATAGTGAAGGAAGTATTTAAACCCAGGTTGTGCCTTTTCCTGAACCAACAGGTGACCCACAACATCATGCTATCTCTCTTCCAAGCTTCTTATGCCCCTACTATGCACAAGGAGGTATTAGGGATCTAAATCATCTTCATAACAAATTACCTGCCTTCAAGGAACATATAATCTAGTTGGGAAGACAGACATTAAGAAAGATAAATGATAGTAAGTGCTTAATAAATGTCTGTGGATTGACTGACACAATAAATAAGTGCCTAAAGAGCAGTCGGGCAGTGCATATATCATCACCACCCTACCTACTCATTCTAAAGATTCAGAAGGAGAAATATAGATGACTATAAGCATAACATGTGAAGTACATTGGACTGTTTAAAGAAAATAGCAAATGAGATCTTCTTTGCCCCTTCCACCTCTTTTCTAAGGCAAGTTGGTCTGATGATCCATGTTTATTGATTGTTGCAAAGGAATAAATGAGGAAGAAAGAATGGATTTCCCTTTCCATAACAGATAACAGATGATACTTATATAAAATTTTAAGACTTGCAAAGTATTTTAAATTTATTATCTCATTTGATCTTTTTTTTTTAAACCCTTACCTTTCATCTTAGAATTGTTACTATATATTGGTTCTAAGGCAGAAAAGCAGTAAGGTCTAGGCAATGGGGGTTAAGTGACTTGCCCAGGGTCACACAGCTGGGAAGTGTCTGAAGCCAGATTTGAACCTAGGACCTCCCTTCTCTAGGCCTGACTCTCAATCCACTGAGCCACCCAGTGGACCCCTAATTTGATCTTAATAACAACCCTATAAGATAGATGTCCATCCATCCTCCATTCAGCTGCCAAAGTGATTTTCCCAAATGAGTTTGACCATGTCAAACTCATTCCTCTGCTCAAGAAATTATACTCAGTGGCTCTCTCCACTAGTAGGTGGTACAGTTGATTGAACTCTGAGCCTACAGTCAGGACTATTTGAGTTCAAATTTGACCAGACAAACTTAGGGCAGTCGCTTAACCCATTTCCCTCATTTTTAGCTGTAAAATGGGGATAACAATAACACCTACCTCACATGACTTTTGTGAACATTAAATGAGATTAGTTTGTAGAGCCCTTGGCACATAGTAGGCACTTAATAAATATTCGTTCCTCTTCTTTCCTATTATTCTTCCAGAGACATAAAATAGTCTTTGACATTTAAAAGCCCTTTTCCACCTGGACCCTTCAGACCTTTTTTGTCTTCTTCCATTTTCCTTCTCACACTCTGTAATGTACAACTGTAATGGTCTACTTGGAATTTCCTTACTTCTAACAATGTTCCAGTTCCTGACTCCAGGTGTTCTCCTATGCCTAGAATTCTCTCCCTCCTCACTTCTTCCTTCTAGCTTCCTTGGTTTCCTTCAAGTCTACTCCAGCATCACCTTCTGGAAGAAGCTTTTCCATAACACATACTCTCTCCCACCCTACAAATCCCTCCTATAAGTGCTTTCTCTCTGAGATTATCTTCTATGGGCTCTTTATCTCACCTATATGGACAAAGGTTTGGGTTTTTTTTCCATGTTGTTTCTTCCATTAGAATATGAACTCCTTGAGGGAGAGGACTGTATATATTTTTTGGCCTTTCTTTGTATCCCTAGAACTTAGTGCCTGGAATATAGCAGGCTTTTAATAATTGGTTATTGTCATCTTCATTTTACAGATGAGAAAACTGAATCTCAGATGAATTAAATAACTTGCTTGTGATCACACAACTAGTAAATATCATCTTCAGGATTTGAACCCAGTTCCTTTTAATTCTATGGTCAACATCCTTTATACTACACATCACTGTCTCCATAATGATGCTTTTTGAATAACCTGATATTTGCTAGAAAAATATACACACACTCACCATCAAGGAATCAACTAATAAATGTTTAAGTGCCTACTATGTACTAGACACTTCTAAGCCCTAGAAATACAAAACAATATACCCAAAATGTGCATCGGTCTAGCTGTGCCTGGGATGAAGGGGTCTTATATCTAAAGTTGGAAAAGACTTCAAAGGTGATCTAGGTCAACCCCCTTCATTTTATAGAAGAGGGAGGAAAATGCGTCCTGGTGAGGTTAAGTGACTGCCCCAAATCATACAAGTAGTGAACATCAGAAATGAGATGTGAGCTCAATTGGTACATTATGACATAGTCAAGGGATTAAAACCACCAATGATATAGGCTCATCTCACCCACTTTCTAATTTTTCTATATTTATCTTTATTTTTTATTTTTACCAATTACACGTAATAACAAATTTCCACACACATTTTCCTAAGTTATGTCTCACCTACTTTCTGATACTTTCTCCTATTCTGGAAGGCAGTTCTGCTCACAGGTGAACTGTCATTTGTTGTTTGAAATGACTATAAATGGTCTACATCCTTTGACAGATCCTTAGGACCTCCTGCAAGATGAGCACTGGCCTCGTTGTTGAAGAAGAGACATTTGCTTCCTCCCTTCGTCCCTGGGCTCCCCTTGTTCTCTCCTCTTTTCTATAGCACACTTGGGGCTCTCCTGTCATCACTATATATGCTACCCCCCCACTCTCATCCAGCACAAAACCATATGGAGTAGTAGATGGTGGAAGGGAGGGGAGGGATGAGAAACACCACAATGGTTGAGCAGGACAGAGGGCTTGGAATTGAGATTAATCACAGTGGCAGGAGAAGCAGTTGAGAGAGCATCCTGCAGCAAACAGCTCTGCTGAAAACACCTCCCTATGTTCTTCCCAAAGAGCTAATCACCTCCTAAGGGAAGGGCTCGGGCTCTCACTAGCTATGGAAGCAGCTGCTTTGGAAATTAACCTTTTCATGGGGTCACCGCCACTGCCATAGAAAATGAGCCCAACTGGCTGCCCAGGAAATGGACCTGGGCACTGGTTTTGTTATTTATCCTGTTTAACAGCTATCAACAACCTCTGACTACATTCCTCCACCATGCTTAATTTTAGAGAAAGTAGATTTCATTTACAATTCGGCAGTACTTCCTCAGAAACTTGGACCTGACAAGATGGTAACCCAGAAGGACAGGAAGAATGTTGAGTGTCTGGTCACATGGAACCGTTGTAATGGGACAAAGGTAGATCCTGGCCTCAGAATGAGAAAATTAACCCAGCACCACTTGGGTATCCATTTTCCAGTCACCAAGTACCTTTAAAATAGCTTCTTTTATCAGAACTTGCATACAAGTGGCGTTCATTTTCTCTGATTTTTAGCATATCTCTGTTAGAGATCATAGAGGGGACTTCAGAGGACACTTAGTATGAATCTCTCATTTTATAGAGGAGGAGAAATTAAGTCTCTTGCCCAGGGACATACTATTAATGAGCTTTTGGGATGGGATTCCAGTTCTGCTCTTCGTGATTCCAAGTCAGGCACTCTATCCAATATACCACACTTCCTCAAGGGGAGAGGAATACCTCTCACACCAACTTTAAAAACAAAATGGCAGAGGCTCACGAGAGTCTCTTGGCATAGGCTAGATAGCATGCCTAGAAATCTTTCCAAAGATACCATCTTCTGGGGTCAAGAACTCACCAATTGATAAGAACAATTGAGAAAAGAAGAAAACTCTAGCAAAAATTATTTTGACCAACATCTCATACCATATATCAAGATAAATTCTAAATGGATACATGATTGTCATATAGTAAACAAATTAGAGCAATATGGAAGGCAATATGTGTTGAAAAAATGGATAGGGAAGAGTCCATGACCAACAAGAGATAGAGAAGCTCACAGAAGATAAGACATTTTTATTGTGTGAAATTAAAAGTTCTTGAACAAATAAAAAGGATTCAATTAAAAATAAGAGAGAAATAGTTAACTTAGAAAAAATCATTTCAACAAGTTTCCATAACAAGGGGACAATTGCCAAAATACATAAGAAAATGATTTAAATATGCAAAAGTCATTCTCTAATACACAAATGGCCAAAGGATATAATCATGGAAGTTCCTAAAAGAAGATATCAAATTTGTTAATAGCTAAATGAAAAATTTTCCAAATCTCTCATATTAATACAAATACAAATTAAAACAATCCTGAGGTTCTTCCTTGTATTTGTCAAATTGACAAAAATAATAAAAAGGAAAAGATAAAAAGTTTTGGAGGGGAAGGGGAAAATAGACATGTTAATACTCAGTCATTGGAGCTCAGAATTGGTCCAGTCTTCTAGAAAACAACCTTTGGACTATATTCTAAAAGCAACTTACCTGTGTCTACCCTTTTATCCAGCAATACAGCTATACACTAAAGAGATCAATTAAAATATAAAAGGACCCATTTAAGCAAACAAAAAAAACGATGATACCTATTTTGATTGTGGCAAATAACTAGAAATTAAAGTAGTGCCCAGCAGTTGGGGAATGGAGGAAGAAATCATGGTATATAAATGTAATGGAATATTATTACATTATTATAAATGACATGAGGGACAATTTCAAAGAAACCTAAAAAGACTCATATAAAGTGATGCACAGTAAGAAGAAATTAGAAGAAATTTGTTATAATAATGACAACTTGTAAAAATAACAACTTTGGGCTTTGGGGGATATTTTTCAATATTGTGTATTGGTTCCAAGATAGAAGAGTGGTAAGGGCTAGGAAATGAAAGGGTTAAGTGACTTGCCATGGTCACACAGCCTTGAACCCAGGACCTCCCATCTCTAGACCTGACTCTCAATCTACCGAACCATCTAACTGCCCCCAAAATAACAACTTTAAGAGACTAAAGGTCTCTAAATAATGCTGACCAACCATGATTCCTAAGGACCAATGAGGAAACATACTATTTATCTCCTGACAGAGAACTGATAAACTCAAGGAACAGAAATGTATGTATATATTTTCAGACATGATCGATATGTAGATTTGCTTTGCTTGATTATACATGTCTGTTGCAAGGATTTTCTTTTTCCTTCCTTCAATTTGAAAGGAGTTTGGCAATAGACTGGGACTAGAGTTAAGGTTACTAAAATTAAAAAAAAAAAAGTAAAGTAAAGAAAGTTCACTGACACAGTTTTTTAAATGCATAGAAAAGACCACAACTGAGGTCAGCAGGAAACACAGACGAGGAGGTTAGCTCTGAAAATAACATGCTAAATTTATTATATACTTACAAAGAAAAATACACTGTATTGTACATGGTAGAGATTCACAGGTTCATGTACAATCGTCCTTTCCCTCCCTCTTCTTTATATATGGAAGTGCTCATCTTGTTTGGTTGAGTTCAAAATAACAACAAAAACCCCCCATAAAGCATACAGCATACTAGAAAGAAAAAGTGTGATATAATGTTTAGCCATGATGGGAAAAATGGATTAGTGTCGGGAGAGATTTGACCCAGACAGACAAATCAGGAGATGATTACAATAGTCCTGGTGAGAGATCATGAAGACCTGAACTGGGGGCCGATCATGTGATGGAAAGAAGGGGAGAGGATGTGAGAGGTGTTGAGGGAGGTAGAATCAACAACACCTGACAACCGACTGGCTATGAAGAATGAAAGAAAAGAGTCAAGGATAACCGTGACGCCTTATAGGAAGTCACTAGTTAGAATCTGGTCTTACTGGTGCAGCATTCATTCTAAGCTTTTTCTTTGGGGCAACTAGGTAACACAGTGGATAGAATGCTGGACCTTGGTTCAAATCTGAAATCAGATACTTCCTAGCTGTGTGACCCTGGGTAAGTTATCTAACAAGAAGGAAAGGAAGGAAGGAAGGAAGGAAGGAAGGAAGGAAGGAAGAAAGGAAGAAAGAAAGAGAGAAAGAAAGAAAGAAAGAGATGAAGAAAGAAAGAAAGAAAGAATGGAAGGAAGAAAGGAAGGAAAAAAGGAAGGAAAAAAGGAAGAAAGAAAGAAAGTAAGGAAGGAAGGAAGGAAG
>NC_058135.1:253891781-253919647 GCF_016433145.1 Gracilinanus agilis
AAAGAAAGAAAGAAAAGAAGAAAGGAAGGAAGGAAGGGAAGGAGGGAGAGAGAAGAAGGAATGAAGGAGGAAAGGAGGGGAGGAAGGGATGGAGGAAGGAAGGAACAAAGTAAGGAAGGAGGGAAGGAAGGAAAGGAAGATCCATCATCATAAATTCATTCTTCATAATAAATAATGATTCTGTGCAAATGTTGTCTAGGCATACCTCAGAGATGTTATGGGTTGGGCTCCAGATACCACAATAAAAGTGAACATTGCAATGAAGTGAGTCACACAAATCCTTTGGTTTTCCAGTGCATATATGTTATATTTGTACTATAATGTAGTCTTGCATTTGCACTATAAGTGTGCAGTAGTATTATGTCTAAAAACAAGGGACATGCCTTAATTAAAAATACTTTACTGCTAAAAAATGCTAACCATCATCTGAGCCTTCAGTGAGTTGAAATCTTTTTGCTGGCAGAGGCTCTTGCCTCCAGGTTGATGGCTGCTGTCTGATCAGGGTGGTGGTTGCTGAAGGTTAGGGTGACTGGCAATTTCTTAAAATAAGAAAATAATGAAGTTTGGAGCATTGACTGACTCTTCCTTTCACTTGAAGTGAACACTTAGAGCCCAGTGTAGGGTTAATAATTGACCTAATTTCAACATGGTTGTTTCTCAGGGAATAGGAAGGCCTGGGAAGAGGGAGAGAGATGGAGGAATGGCTGGTTGGTGAAGAAGTCAGAACACATAATATTTATTAAGTTCACCATCTCATATGAACGAGGGTCATAGTCCCCTAAAACAACTACAATGGTAACACCAAAGATCACTGATCACAGATTAATATAACAGATATAATAATAATGAAAAAAGCATGAAGTATTACAAGAACTACCAAAGTATGACACAGAGACACAATGTGAACCAGGGCACATGCTGTTGGCAAAATGGCGCTGATAGACTTGCTTGAAACAGGGTTGCCACAAACCTTCAATTTGTAAAAAAAAATAATATCTGCAAGGCACAATAAAGCAAAGCACAATAAAATGGGCAATGCTTGTAGGCATTTGACAAACATTTATTAAGCTCCTACTATATGCCAAGGGATGTGCTAAGCATAGGGATTACAGAATAAGAAAAAGCAAACCAGATGGCATCCCATATGCCTTGTATCTCTGTGCCCTAAACAGCAACCCAGATAAGACTGGTCCAGGGGAAAACAAACAATAGTCATAACCTCTGGCTAGGGATGTTTACTGCTTACAGTCTTGTAAGCACAGATAATAACAATCCATTCCATTTCTGAAAAATTCTGATTGCTTAAGCCTAACAATTATATCTGACACCTGAAAGACATTGAGGTCATTATTAAAGGGTAGTCAGCTCTGTGGCAATCAATTAGTTAATTTTGCCCATCCCCTTTCCCCATTTGTTAGCCCATTCAATAATTTTTTTTCACCAGTTGATTAGACACTCACGGTAAGGCTTAGGTTATGAATGCTGCCGATTTTATTTAGGAATGGCCATTGGAACTGGAAGACAATCACGAAATGTCCTGGCATAGTCCACTCAACCATTTACTCCACCACTCACACAAGGGAGAGGGTTGACAAATTTCCGATATCAAAACCAGCTGTCAGAACAACATAGGGTAATAGCTGTCCTTGTCAAATGCACCAATTAATTCACTGGACTGTCAATGCCAGGATAATTGATAGACTCCACAATCTGGCTGAATAATGAAAGTCAAAGGCATTACTAAGACCATCTCACCTCCTAACAGGTCTCCTGTTAATGGAATTGGGGCTGTCAGCTTCTCAGCATACCAGAAATCATTGCAAATTTAAAAGCCAGAATTTAAGGGAGGGAATCTTAAGCCACAATAAATTTCCAGAATTACAGAATTTCAGAGTTGGAAGGGACCACAGAGGGAATCTAGTCCAACCTATACCTAAACCGGAATCTGTTTTAAATAATTCTCAACAAGTGGCCCTTGAGCCTTTGATTGAAGATCTTTAAGAGGCGGCTGGTTGTGAGTCTCTCTCTCTCTCTGTCTCAGTTTCTTCAACTAAAAAATGAGGTTAATAACAGCACCTACATCCCAGGTTATTGTGAGGTTCAAATGAGATAATATTTGTCAAGTGCTTAGATATTACTTCACACACACAGTAGGTACTGAATAGATGCTTGTTTCCTAACCCCATTTCCCTCACTTTTAAGAGAGAGAGACTACTACTTACAAATATAGAGGATTTGTTTTGAGACTGCTCTAATTGTTAGAAACCTCTTCCTGATATTAAACCTAAATTGGCCTCTTTGCAGCATCAACCTATTTCTCCTGGACCTGCCTTCTGGGGCCAAACAGAGAAATATTAATCCATCTTCTGTGGGAGAGACTAAATTACTTCAAGAAAGCTATCATGTGCTCCCTGAGTTTTCTTTTTTCCAGATCAAACATTCCTAGTTTCTTCAACCCATCCTCCTATGGTACAGTCTCCAATGCCCTCTATATCACACCTGCCAAATTGGCAATGATGACCAAAAAAATAACTAGACAAAGTCAGAAGGACTTGGGGACAACATTAGTGCACTGTTTGTAGAGCTGTGAATTGGTCCAACTTTTCTGAAAAACAATTTAGAATTATAAGAAAAAAGTTGTGAAACTATCCATATCGTTCAACCCATCAATGCCATTAATGGCAACATCCTGCAAGAAAGCAAAGACAGGAAGAAATGTCCTGCATTTGCCAAAATATTTATACCAGCACTTTTTGTAGTAGCAAAGAATTGGGGGAAAAGTGAGTGCCCATTTTCATGGAGTGTCTGAATAAATTGTGGAGTTATGATGGGGAAACTGAGGCAAACAGGGTAAGTGACTTGTCGCAAAGCTGGTGTCTGGGATCAGATTTGAACTCGGGTCTTCCTGACTCCAGGCCCAGCACTATTTACTGCACTACCTAGCTGCTGGAATATTATTGTACCATAAGAAATTCAGAGAATAGGAAGACCTATATGAACTGATGCACACATTTTCGCACAATGATTCCAGTAATATAAACGGAAAGAATATGACAAAGCAGTGGACCTCAGAAGAAATATGGTGACCAATGCTGGTTCAAAAGAGGATTTTTTTAAAAAAAAATGCCTCCTTTTGGTTGTAGGTGGGAACAGAAGTGGTGGTATATGCTAAATGGTGTATACGGTGATAGATATGGTTACAAAGCCAACTGGTTTTCCTTCATTGCTTTTTCCTTTGTTAAAAGGGAGAATTCTGTTGGTTGAGGGGTATATCAGGAAATACAGGGACTACTGAAGCAAAAGACATTAATAAAGCTTTAAAGGAAAAGTATGTAATAGTTAAGACTCTGTAGGAGCTAGGGTTGGCAATGAACACTAAGAGTGATCAGCTGGTGGCACAGTGGACAGACCAGCAGGATTGAAAGAATTTGGGCTCAAATCTAGTCTCAGATACTTCCTAGCTGTATGATGACCCTGTGCAAATCATTTAACCCTGATTGCCTATTCAAAAAAAGGGTGATAGAATGTTTTTAAAAGCTGTGCTGAGGTCAATAGAAAGATGAAGGAAGGAATATGATTGCTTCTGGCATGGGGTGTTTGGTGACAATAAGAAGGCAAAATGAATTCTGTTTCTCTTCTGTCTGTAGGAGAGGGACAACATGACATAGTGGATAGAGAGCTATCCTGGAAGCTAAGGAGTCAGAGGTTCAAGTCTTGCTCCTGACAGACACTGCCTATGTAATGCTGGCCAAGTCACTTAAACTCTGTGTTCAGAGTATCGATAAGACAAAAAGAGCAAGTCTGCATTGATAGAATTTTTCTCACCTCTGTTAACACTCATATCACAAGTCCTGTCCCTATTCTAGGTCTACCAATAAGAACAATCTTCACATTATTAAAACAATGAATAAAAATTGTTTACAGTACATAGAAACCCCACAATAGATAAGGAGATGGTAAGCAAATAAAGAATCTCATTTGGATGGGACTTTAAAGGTCGTCTAGGGTGGGTAGGTGGCACAGTGGATAGAGTGCTAGATCTGGAGTCAAGAAGACTCATTCATCTTCATGAGTTTAAATCCAGTTTAAATCCAGATATTTACTTGATGTGTGATCCTGGGCAAGTCACTTAACTCTATTTACCTTGGTTTCCTCATCTGTAAAATGAACTGGGGAAGGAAATGCCAAACTACTCCATGTCCTTTGCCAACACAACCCCAAATGGGACCACAGAGTTGGAGATAACCGAAGCAACCCAACAACAATCTGTACTAGTACAATCTGTACTTGAATAATAGTAAGTCCCTCCACCATGTTCCCAACAAGCCAACTTACAGTTTTTGCTTGAAAATTTCAAGTGAAGGGGAACTTACTACCTCACTGTTGCCTCAGTTTCCTTATCTATAAAATGAATGTGTTGGAAGTAAATGAACTCTAAGGTCCACTCAAGCCCTAGGATCAAGTGTGAGTCTATTTTCTCTCCTCTTGGACAGCTAAGGCAGGTTTTCCTTACACTGAGCTCAAATTTGCGTTCTGCAACTTTTTAACCCATTGTTCCTGGCCATGTCCTTTGTGACCAAATAAATCAAACTTGATTTCTCTTCCATATCATCGCCTTTTAATGCTAAGTCTTTGACTTCCCCATAAGAAGGAGGAATCTCTTTTAAACCCTCTCAGCTTATCAATGATCTATATAGTTATTAACTAGCATCAGTTCAAAAGTACCTTGGGGCCGGTAAGTTCCTTAATAATGCAGGAAAAGCCCAGGATACATCTAGCAGCAGAAAGAACAGGATGAGAATAGGTCAGACATGCTAAGGTCTGCCCTGTGTGAAAGCTTAAGCAGTCCTTGACTAGGTGGAGGTGTGCTTTGAGACATGTCTCACTGTGATATAAGTTCCTTCATTAGCTCCCCTAATTAAGTTCAAGTCACCAGACCCAGAGGAAACACTGCTCAGGATAAGAAAAAATCTTATAGATGGGATTGCAGATTTCTTAGATTGAGCTCAGTATACACATCTGCAATTTCTACCCATTATTCTGCCTTCTGGAACCAAGCAGAAAAAGTCTAATCCATCTTCTGCATTAACCTGTGTGCAAAATATCAGTAAGACAAAAGGTGCAAGTCTTCATGGGTAGGAGTTTCCTCACCTGTGACCTCTAGATCAATGAAATCACAAATCCTATCCTATCAGTTTCTTTATGTGTAAAACAAAGGAGTTGGAGTAGATGAACTCTGAGGTCCACTCAAACTCAAGCAAAAGATAGATAGGTGTCACATTACTCCCTCCAACCCATCCAAATCTTCTCCTCTCCAGTTTCCAGTAGTCTGTAATTCAGCTGTAGCCTACAGAATTAGCTAAGAAAAAACCTTGTACCTGGCATGGCTGGAGATTGTTGAACAAACATTCAAAGATGGAAGATAGAACAGCACCTTATAGGACTGGAAGTGGGCAAAGTTTGCTCTTGTTTTCCAAAAGAGGAGTTGGTGGGGACCAAGATTGGATTCTTCAACTATTTCAATTCCTGGCAAAAATATTAAATAGATGGTTTGTGAGCATTTAGGAAGAGAAATCAGGAGAGTGCCTGCTCAAACTGACTTCCAAGACTTGATAAGTTTTCACTGTTAGCATTAACACCTTGGAAATTGGCAAACACAACAGATTAGAGCTTGATTTGTTGTGTTATTAATTGTCTAGACTTAGTAGAGTTATAGAAAAAATGTTAATAGGCAGATTAATTTTAAAGTGTTGTGTGTGTGTTTGTGTATTTCTCAGAGAACCATTTATTTAAACATTTAGTTACATACTCCTGGAACTGGTGATTCCTAAGAACCAACGTGGGTTCATCAAGAAAAAAAAATCATACCAAATTAATCTTCATATCATTTTTTTGATAGATTTACCAGATTCAGAGCTCAGAGGAATATGATACTCAATTTCAGCCAGGTAGCTGACAAAGTCTGTTATGCCAGCTTTATAGACAATATAGAAAAATATGCTCTAGATTAGGAATTCTTAGCCTCTGTTGTATGAAGGACCCCCTTTAGCAATCTGATGAAGCCTATGGACCCTTTCCCATGACATTTTAGTGTACAAAATTAAATACATAGGATTACAAAGGAAACCAATTAAATTAACATGCACTCATCAAAGTAGTTCTTTGACCCTCTGAAATCTACTCAGAGTGTTTGTGGACCCCAAGTTAGAAAGCTCTGCTCTATATGAGAATTTATCTGGGTAAATTAAGAATTGGCTGAATGATCAGGCCCAAAGGGTGGTAATTAATAGTTAATGTACATGCACCTGGAAAGAGATCCCTAATGGACTGGTCCAGGGCTTTGTTTCTGGGTCAGTTCTAGTCAACATTTTTGGCAATGACTGAAATGATTATCAAATACGCAAATGACAGGGAGGTAGGAAGTATGATTAATATGTGAATATCATGATCCAAAAAAGGTATAAGTATAACCATGAGCTGTCTAGAATGTGATAAAATTTAATCAGAAAACACTTGAATACCAAAACTCAAGATCTGAAAAACAGGGATGCTGAACAAAAATGATTTATGAAGAGCTAACACCCACTCCCCCCCACAAATGAAGAGATGGTAAGAGGGCAGTAGTATAGTAGGTACCTGAGTGATAAAGTAGATGGAGGACTGAGTCCTGGAGCCAGGAAGACCTGAGTTCAAATATAGTCTCAGACACTTATTAGTTGTATGATCCTGGGCAAGTCACAATTTCTATTTTCCTCAACTGTAAAATGTGAATAATCATAGCACTTACTTGCTAGAGTTGTTGAGAGAATCAAATGAGCTAATATTTATAGAGCATTTAACACAGTGCCTAACATATTCAAGTCACTGGGTCCAATTAAACTACATCTCAGGGTACCAAAATAATTTATGGTCATAATTGCTTAACTGCTGTCAGTAATCTTTGAAAAAAATATGACAGGGCAAGGAGGTCTGGATACATGATGATTTGTGTGAAAAAAGATCAGGTTCATTTTAATGGGCTCCTGGAATCTGGAGAAGAGATCTGGATATGTGAGAGGGAATAACGTGATAGCTATCTTTAAAGATGCAGAAGATGGATTAGACTTGTTCTGCTTGGTGCCAAAAGGCAGAATAATGGGTAGAAATTGCAGGGGAGTATACTGAGCTCAATCTAAGAAAAAAATAATGAAAATAATGAAAATAATCATAGCTATTAAAGTGGAATAGACTGCTTCAGGGGGAAAGTGAGAACTTCTTCCCTGGAAGTCTTCAGACAATGAACTGATTGTCAGCAAGTTCTCAAGGGGTTTCTTAATCAGATACTTTGGGCCAGATGACCTGATAGCTCTTCTAATTTTAAGTCATTTCTGACTTTGTGAGTTTTGAAGTTTTGATGCTTTATCAGTTAGTGTTAATTGCTACACCTAACATTTCCACCCACCCCTTGTTGACCAGCTTCCCAGTTCCAGTAAAACATTGTCCAGTATCCTCCAATTTTTCTTGACTTGTATCCATTAATTGACTACATAAGTCTAACATAGGGAGAAATGCTTCTTTCTCTAGTAATAAATAAGGAGAATTTATTTAGTGCCCACTCTTTGTCAGGCAATACACTAAACACTTTACTAATATCTCATTTGGTCATCACGACAACCCTGAGAGGTAGGTGCTATTATTATTTCCATATTACAGTTGGAGAACTGGAGCAAATAAAGGTTGAGTGACTTGCCCAGGGTTACATAGCTAGCAAATATCTGAAGCTGGATTTGAACTCAGGTAGTCCTCATTCCAGGCCCAACATTCTATCCACTAACTAAGCCATCTAGCTGCCTACTTTTTTTCATGACATCCAGAAAAGGCAGATTACCAAGGAAGAGGAGGGGTAATCATGGAAAGAGTGCTGAATTGAGAGGCAAGAGACTTGGGTTCTGGTCTCAACTTTGCCCCTAGCTATCTGTGTGACCTTGTGCAAGTTGTTTAACTTTCTAGACCTCAATTTCCTCATCTGTAAAAATAAGAGTTGGCTGGATGACCTCTAAGGTTTTTTCCAACTCTGTCTTACGTTCTAATGTTCCTACTAGATCTGACATTCTTTGTTCTAAAATTCATCTATATTCTGCAATCTGTAATCTGTTTCTAAGCCAGGCCTCTTCCAGCTCTTATACTCTATGTCATATATTCTTTTCTTTTAATTAAATTTTCAAAAAATGAATAGAAATCTATTTTTCTCCCACCCATCTTCCATTACATTGAGGGAAAAAATAAAAGAAAAACAAAATCCTTATAACATATGTTCTAAGGTTCCCTCCAGTTCAGATATTCTATGTTCTAAGGTTCTAAGTTAGCTAGTTTTAATATCCTATATTCTATGCTTCACTGGCTTTCAGTTTCACATATTTGAAAGCTCTTTCTAACTCTAACATTTAATTTCCCCTTCATCATTCATCATTCTATATTATCTCCATTCTAGATTTGGAAAATCTATGTTCTGATGTTTCTTCCAGCTCTAACATTCTGTGTCCTATGTTCCAAGTCCTTTCCAATTCAACACTCTATGTTCTAATGCCTTTTTCAGCTCAGAAATTCTTTCTTTAATGTCCTTTACAGCTTTGACATCCTATGTCCTATATTCCAAAGTCTCTTAATTTTGCATTTGTTTCCCTACCTCTAGGCATTATTCCTGGTATGAAGTAGGTCCTTAATAAATTCTTGTTACAGGGGGTAGCTAAGTGGCTGAGAGATGGAAGGTCCCGGGTTCAAATCTGGCCCGAGAGACCTCCTAGATGTGTGACCCAGGGAAAATCACTTAGCACCCATTGCCTTGAGATTTTTTTCCTTGAGATCAATGTACAGTGTCAATTCTAAGACAGAAGTTAAGAGGTTTTTAAAAAGATAAAAATAAAAAAATAAATGCTTGTTGCCTTCATTTGCCTTCCCTCTCGGCAGAGTTCCCTGGTTTCATTCAGTACCCCTCCAAGCTCAAATTTGACTTTGCCAGTTTTCATCCTGGGCATTCAGAATGCCCATAGATTAGAATGCTTATGCATTTCAATATCTCTTGCAGTCAAAGGAGAGAGAAATGTGATGGAGGGGGAGAAAATGAGTCTTGTGGGCTGAGCATGCTGGGAGTACAAACAAACTCAGCACTCTGGATTAGTTTCTGATGGGCTGCCTGGTTGATAAGCTAGGATTTGTCCCAGGTAGGCAGTCTTCAATTTAGATTTGTCAGGATCAAGAAGATTTGTTTCCTTCTGTAGTGATATATGGATTGGGGTAAGTTAAATTTAGGGTCTGTTCACCTTGACTGTGTCCCCTTAAAACCACCACCTGAGGAAAAACAAACAACATTTTTTTTCTGTCCTCCATCCTTGGTGAAAAACACTCTTTACAGAGAAGAACGATGGCGTGATAAGAAGCGAGAAAGACCTGTGCTTTTGTAGCTGCTCTTGACTGTTTACCAAGGAACCAAATGGCTCTGGGAGATGACGTAGCATCCCTGCACCCATTATATGGGGCAGGAAACAGACTCAGAGTAGCCATTAAAAATGGGTGAAGCCATTCATCCTGACCCCTGGCTCAAGGGATAGAATGCTGGGTCTGGAGTTAGGAAGGCTCATCTTCTCAAGTTCAAATATGGCATCAGGCACTTACTAGCTGTGTGATACCGGGCAACAAGATGCTTAGCCATATTTGCCTTAGTTTCCTCATCTGTAAAATGAACCGGAGGAGGAAATGGCAAACCATCCTAATATCTTTGCCAAGAAGACCCCAAATGAGGTCACAAAGAGTTGGACACGACTGAAAATGACTCTACAGCAGCAGAAGTCAATTATCCAAGGTCATACAACCTGAATGGCAGAATCAAGATGCCCATGAAAGCTTCTATGCTCTTATGGTCCTCTGCCCCACTGAACCCACCTTTTCTTTCTTTGAAAATTTTTATTTAATTAATTAATTTAGAATATTGTTTCATGGTTACATGATTCATTGAACCTGCCTTTTCACAAAGATGCTCTGGGTCTTGAACTGGGTCAGCAGGATGAATGAGATTCTATGGACCTCCTCATAAGGGAAAATAGAGGAATTTGATATTTACGAAAGTCAGCTTCCCCTCCTCCCTACTCAACACTCTCTACCCCAGACTCCCCCTCTCCTGCGTTTTTTGGCCAGCTGAAGCTGTCATGTTCTGCAGCTAAATTTGTTGTCCTATTGTGGGCATCTCATCCGTCAATTAACATTTCTGCCTTCTGTGCTAAAAGAATTATCTCCAAGCACATCTTAGTGAATCTCTGTGTGTGTGTGTGTGTGTGTGTGTGTGTGTGTGTGTGTGTGTGTTTGTGTGTCTGTCTGTCTATCTGTCTATCTGTCTGTCTATCTCTGTCTTTCTCTCTGGGTCTTTTTGTCTTGCTGTCTCTGTCTCTGTTTCTGTCTTTGTCTCTGTTTCTCTGTTTCTTTGTCTCTCTATCTCTTGTCTCTTTGTATCCTTGCCTCTGTCTTTCTGACTCTGTTTCTTTGTCTGTCTCTTGGTATCTTTTTTTTCTTTTTCTTTTTTCTGTTTCTCTCTTGCTCAGAAGCTGGGATTTTCACCTGAGCATTTTTGTGTTTAATGTTAATTGGAATTGTTTAATATAGATGTTTGAGATGTGCTTGTGCCTGTGTCTCTATGCCCAGAAAGGTATCATTTGCTTTTCTTTTCAAATATTAACATCAATATCTCCCGAACATCAAGGATTCACTGTTCTCTCCACCCTTTTTGCTATAAGTAGTGCCTGACCTCTGTGTGGTCCATTTTTCCTTTTCAAAGCCTGGAGTGTAGTAAAAAGAACGCTGGCCTTGGAGTCATCAGATGATCGATTTAGCCCTAGAAGGAATCCAAGAGGCATTAAAAGGATGGATTTAGGGCTGGGAGAGACCAAAAAGATCCCCGAATTCACCCCACCCTTATTTTACACACAGAAAAACCGTGACCCAGAGAGTTCAGTGATTAAACCAAGATCTTTTTGACTCTGAATCTAATCCTTTATCCACTCTACCTGTTGTTTCATTATCAGATGACAAGCGTTCAGATCCTGGCCTTGCCATTCACAACCCGTTTGACCTTAACCAAGTCATTTTCTCTCTGCGGGCATTGATTTTCTCATCCGTAAAGTAAGAAGACTGTGGCAGGGGAAACATAGTGCTCTCAAATTCTATAATTTCCATGTGAAAAAAATTAACTGTGCAGAACTTTGAAGAAATAATCTGTCCTGGATAGCTAAGTTTTCCAGATAACTGGGAACTTGCCTACTTGAGTCTTGGATATAATTCTCAATTATAAAATGTTTCACATTCACGAGTTACTAAAGCCATTAAAGAAAAGTCATCCCCCAATGGTCAACCTTATGCTGATGGTTCTCAGTTTGTTCCCTTCTGACAAATATATAGGCCATTCTTATTCCTATATTCAAAGCTTTTTTAGCTCAATAGAATCTCCTAAGGGCTCATGCTTCTCCAGTACAGCCTTCAAGAACTAAGGGTGACTCCACACTAGATGCCAGATAAGGTATGTTAGCCTGGTTCTCATTCTCAAGGAATCAAAATAATGTTCTCAGCTGTCCATCCCCTTACCAACCACTGGTAAAACAGGCAGAAGAAGTTCACACATGCTAATCCTTTGTACTGGCCAGCCATATCTCAGCTGTCTGTTCTGGTCCTTGAGAGATCAAGTAGCACTTAAGCATCTAGGTGGTACAATGGATAGAATACTAGCATGGACTCAGAAAAACCTGAGTACAAATCCAACCTCATATGTTTCCTAGTTGTGTGACCCTGGACAAGACACTTCATCTCTGCTTCAGTTTCCTTATCTGTTAAAAAATTGGGGATACAATCAGTTCTTATTGTAATATTTGCTTTCTCTTTGCCATTTAAATATATTTTGTATTCATGTAATAAAAGTAGAAATCATAGAAAAGGGAAAAAATAAAATTTGTTGTTCAAGTTTAAAAAAAAATTGGGGATAATAACAGCATCTCCTTCCCAAGGTTGTTGTAAGGAATAACTGAGATAATAATTGTAAAGCCTCTTAGCACTGTGTTCAAATGTCTCTTCCAGCTCAGATATTTTATGCTATAACATATTTTACAACTTTGATATTCTGTCCTATATTCCAAGGTAGAAAACAGATTATATAGCACTTAGCAAGGGCTATAAAATGTAATCTATTATTATAATTATGGGGCAGGGAGATGGTACAGTAGATAGATAGAGTCCTAGGTGGGGAGTCAAGAAGATTCATCTTCCTGAGTTTAAATCAGACCTCAAACACTTATTATTGGTGTGAGCCTGGACAAGTCAAACCTCAATTTCCTCATATGTAAAATCAGCTGAAAAGAAAATGGTAGACCACTCCAGTATCTTTGCCAAGAAAATCCCAAATGATGTCATAAAGAATCAGATATGATTATAAAATAACTGAACAAAATTATAATTATAAGGTAAAATAGTTCCAGAGAAAAACTATCCCTATCTAGAACTCTGGGAAAAGCTTTAGTGATAACACCAGTGAGAAGCCCTGTTTTAGTTTGAGGAGAACAAAAAACCACTTTTTAATTTTTTCCTTTTTTTAAAATCAGACCTGTGCTTTTATTGGTGTAAAAGGGCTAATGAGGAAATCCCTCAGCCAAGGCAAATCAACTTCTCTGCAATGAATAGAATAATCCATTGAGAATTAGTTTTCTATGGGCACTGAGAAAAGCTAAATAACTTGCTCAATGTTTAAAAACAAACTAGATGAGTCAGAATTAGGACATGAACCTAGGTCTTCCTGACTCTATCCACTAGGGAACACTGTCTTTTGAGAGCCATTATTTTTTTCATATACCTTTGTTATACAGTATCTAATCTAGGTAAGGCGACACCTAGGGGAAAATAGAATTCCTTTATTGGTAAGGCTGCTCATTGGTCATTCCAACTATTTTTATTTACCTGTCTACTCTCTTCCTTCTGGATCAAGGACCCTTGTCCTTGTCTGAACAAATTATTTCCAGGACTTTGTAACAAATCAAAATAGTACCTATTCTAAGCATTCTTGAGGCAGGCAGTACAGTATAGGACATAGAACACTAGCCTTTTTGAAGTTAAAAAAAATTAGGTGGAAAGTCTGCTTTTGATATACTGTCATGTGGCCCTGGGCAAGCAAGTCATTGGATGTCTGTCTCAGTGTACCCAGACAATTCTATAAGACTAATTTTACATACATACACATATACATATTATATGTATATATTATATATTTTACATATTATATATTTAATACATACACATATGTATATGTGTATGTATTAAATATATAATATATAATAAATATAAATGTAACAAATATATCTAGTGTTATATATAATTAGAAAACATTTGTGTCTATTTTATCAAATACTGTTCAATATATAATGTAATATTATAGTTTATATCACACTATGTAAAATAATACATATTTATATTATTAAACTATAATATGCAGTAAATATTAAAATGCAACAAATATATAATATACACTGTATTATGCATCATTTATAAAATAATGTGACATTATATATAATTTATATAGTATCTCATACTATGTAGAATAATATATATGTACAGTATGTGGTTCTGATTACTTTACTCTGCATCAGTGGCTATGTCATCTCATGTTTCTTTGAAGACTTCAATTTTAACAATTTCTTATGCTGAAGGGGAATGCAGTTGGGAGGGCAGCTGGGCTTATAGACAGGAGGGCTAGGTTCCTTCCCCTTGCCCTACATCAGCACTTCCTAGCTGTATGACTGTGACTGAGTCATTTCATTTCTTTGATATTCAATATTTCTTCATATGTAAAACAAAAGCAATTATAGCCTTGTAACCTATCCATGAAGCTGTGAAGAAAGCCCTTGGTGGATTCTGTCATTTCTTTCTCCATGGGACTTATGATTGTTACTCTACTCCATTTTTATAGATGAGGAACATGAGGCACAGAAATGTTCAATGACTTGCTCAGTGGTCTCTTAGTCAATCAGCGGCATAGCCAGGTCTAGAATCTATTCATTCCATCTGGCCTCTGAATCAGCAACAATTTTAAGAAATTTGACAGTCTCTTCCTAAATTATCCCAATATTCATCTTAAGTAAAAGAATAGCACTACTTATGTCCTTCATTTATCAAATGGGCTACTATTATCCCCAGGGTAGCTCCTGATAATCCCTGAGAAGGTATTTCAATGGCATACTCCAAATTTAATTGAGACCCACCCCTGTACCCCATAGACTCTGCAAACACCAGAGCAGTGGTGGGAATGGAAAAGCCTGACCAAGAAGAGGTCTAACTACTAATAACCCTGACACTGAGAAAACACAACTTCTTACCTGGCCATCAGAAAATATCCAAAGCCTCATTTTTAGTTTTATTAGTCCATGTCAAAGAAGTCACAAATGGGTTATAGTCTACACTCAGAACCAGTATTCCTCAATCATCACAGATACTTAAGCACAGACATACCTCATTTTGTTGCACTTCACAGATATTGTTTTTGACAAATTGGAAGTTCATGACAACCCTGTGTCAAGCAAATCTATTGGCACCATTTTTCCAGCAACATGGCTCATATCGTGTCTCTATGTTCCATTTTGGTAATTCTCCCAATATTTCAAACTTTTTCAATATTGTTATATCTGTTATGGTGATCTGTAATCAATGATCTTTGATGTTATTATTGTAATTGTTTTTGGGGACTATGAACCTCATTCATATAAGATGGGAAACTTAATCAATAAATATCAGGGGTTCTGACTGCCACACCAACCAGCCATTCCTCCATCTCTCTCCCTCTTCTCAGGCCTTCCTATTCCCTGAGAAACAACCATGTTGAAATTAGGTCAATTATTAACCCTACACTGGGCTCTAAGTGTTCACTTCAAATGAAACTAAGAGTCAGTCAATGCCCCAAACTTTATTAATTTCTTATTTTAAGAAATTGCCAGAGTCACCCTAACTGTCAGCAACCACCACCCTGATCAGACAGCAGCCATCAACCTGGAGGCAAGACCTTCCGTCAGCAAAAAGATTTCAGCTCACTGAAGGCTCAGATGATGTTTAGCAATAAAATATTTTAAAATTAAAGTATAATCATCTTTTTTAAAACTACTATTGCACAATTAATAGACTACAGAATAGAGTAAACATAACTTTTATAGAATTCCTGTGGCTTGCTTTACTGTGATAGTCACATTATTGTGATGGTTTAGAACCCAACCCATAATATCTCCCAGGTATGCCTGTAATGCTAATTACTTGGAGGGTGTGCTGGTAAATATTTAGCAAATGGCTCTCCAGAAAAGGGAAAAAAATGTATATACATATATATCCATACATATATGTCTATATCAGTGTATATATATTTTACATTAAATGTTTATTATGCACATATGTGTGTGCATGTATTTGTGAATACATACATATACATTATATATAATATATGTATCCCTATACAGATGTGTGCACACACATATATGCATGACAAACTTTTAATTTAATCTGCATCATTCACATTTTCTCTATCATTCTTTTTTTTTTAAACCCTTATTTATCTTAGAATCAATACTGTGTATTGGTTCTAAGGCAGAAGAATAGTAAAGGGTAGGCAATGGGGGTTAAGTGACTTGCCCAGGGTCACACAACTAAGACTTATCTGAGGTCAGATTTGAACCCAGGACCTCTCATCTCCAGATCTGGCTCTCAGTCCACTGAGCCACCTAGCTACTCCCTCTTCTATCATTTCTTAAGTCTAGACAATTAACAAAACAATAAATATTTGATTTGTAGCCTGTACAAATTTTTGAGATGTAAAAGCTGAAAATTTAACAATCAACTCTTAGGAGGCATATGAACTGATGCCAACAAAACTCTGGAGTTCTCATGTTTATGTAGTCAGGGATCCATTGAATGGATTACTGCTTTCTCAGTTTCCATCTTCCCTGACTTCAATGCAGTAGTTCATACTGTTGATATGACCCAACTTCAGGATGTCGTTTCTTCCACTGGCTTCCATGGCATTGATCTTTCTTGGTTCTCTTTCTACTTATGTAACCCCTCCTTGTTTGCTCCCTTTGCTATTACCCTTCTCCTGCCCACTGAGGTGAGTAACCTCCCACAGACTCTGTCTTTAGTCCTCTTGACTTCCCACTCTAGGCTTTCTCCATTAATAATGCAGTAGTCTTCTATTTATCACATTTATGACTCCCAAATCTATGGGCCCAGAAGTGTGGTGTAATAAAGAGAGGCCTAGAGTCAGAATGTTATTGATTGAAAGTTGTAAGAGACCTTAGGGGTTATCTAGTCCAATGCTATTTTTAACATGAGGAAGGTGAAGTCCAAAGAGATTAACTTTCTTGATTAAGGTTACCCAAGTATCAAAGCCATGATTCTATCTCAGATCTTCTGACCTTACATTCAATGTTCTTTCCACCAAACCACAACGAAGTTTGAGTCTCTTCTTTGAGCTTGTATAACCTCAAACAAGACATTAATCCTCCCAGGTCTTCGCGAGCCTCATGTATAGCATGAAGGGGTTGGGCTGCCTATTCTCAAAACTCCTTTCCATATCAAAATCCTGTCTATTATCTCTACCTTGAATTCCTATCTTGCTTTTCCAACTGACCACAGAAAAAACATCTCCACTTGAAAGTCCCTTGGATTTTTTAACTCAACTTGTTCAAAACAGGACAGGTAATCTTTCTCCCTAAAACATGCCTTTCCCAAAAGTCATCTGTTTCTAGAAATAGGGGGATTTTAAAGGAAAAACAAGCTCAGAATTAAGATCCCAACCCAGGTCTTTTTTTCCACCAATGTGATATAGCAGGAAGAACACTGAATTTTAAGTCAAAAGACCTAGACTAGAATCAAGTTTGAATAAGTTCCCTATGTGATAAGTTAACCTTTCTGGATCACAGTCTTCTCACCATCATCGCCTAACAATCACTTCATATTCTTTCTTTTCCCTTCCCCAACTCATACAATGAGATGCCCAATCCTGTAAATTCTATCTATTGCTACTACTTACACCATAATTTCCCATATCCACTCCCTAATCATCTTTATCTTCTGTTGTTGAAATAGCCTTCTGACTGGACTCCTTGCTTCCAATCTGCCCTGAGATTCATCTTTCACATACCTTCTAAAATAATCTTCCTAATGGAGATCTGACTATTATGCCCTGCTCAAGAACTTTCAAAGACTCCCAATTGTCTATAGGCTAAAAATAAACTTCTTAGGTTGACATTTAAGCTATTATATAGTCTGGGTCCAATTTCTCTTTCCAACCTTATTTCATTTTATTTCCTTTTACACACTCTACTTTCCAAACAAACTTCATTATTCAATTATATGTAGGTTTTAAAATTACTTGATCTCATCCTGCGTTCTTCTGCCTCTGCATTAAAATAGATCATCCTCCTTACCTGGAATGTACTTCCTTCTTATTTACAAACATTGGAATTCTCTTTCTCAAAACTCGGTTCAGCTGTCCATCAATCCACCTTATCTGAAATTGATCTCTACTTCCTTTGATTTTCTCGTAACCCATGATTTGGATCTCATTTTGCACATTTTCCCCTTCTCTCTTCCCTCCCAAGAAATTATAAGCTTCTTGAGGGCAGGAATTAGGACATTTTTGTTTCTTTAAAGAAATTTAAATAACTTTGTTGAATTTAAATGTGTTGTTAGATTTACATTATTCTTTTTCAGAAATAACCTTCCATATGTCTGGTCTAGAATTTCAAGAATGAGAGCTCTTCTTAGCTACATGCTCAATTTTTTCTTAGGGATTTATTGCTATATGAGATAAATGATTAGTGCTTTGCATACAGACGAAAATAATACGAGTAGGGGCTGCTCAGTAAGAGTCAGGTCTGGACCTGGGTTCAAAGCTGACCCCAGATAGTTCATGATACTTAATACCAATTCTATGACAGAAGGTGAGGGCTTAAAAAAAAAGGAGACAAGAAGACAAGTCGTAATTATCTTTCCCCCACCTGGATCTCAGTCTTCATTCTGGGGCTCTTCAGGAATGAAGTAGCTCCTATAATGGTCCTAGGAAATCATACCTGGGGTGAATTGCAGGTTTATTCTGAATGCCCTACGACCCTTAGGATTAGCACTGCTTTAGTTCTCTGGAAGACAAAGAGAGCCTTTTTCAAATTTACAGGCACCTTTGAATGCAATGATTAGATGGCTCAGTGGATAGAACACTAGGCTTGGCATTAGGAAGACTCACAAGTTCAAATCTGATCTCAGATTCTTAACTAGCTAGTTCCAAGTGTGACCCTGGGCAAGTCACTTAACCCTGTTGGCCTCAGTTTCTCATCTATAAAATGAGCTGGAGAAGGAAGTGGCAAACCACTCCTGCATCTCTGCCTAGAAATACCCCAAATGGGGTCACAAAGAGTCAGACATGACTAAATAACAATGATTATACTAGACAAGGATGTACACATGGCTTAGTAAGACTTGGGGCTGAAAGGATGCCCTGGTGGAATCATCAGAAATCCTGGCCATATACAAAATAAATCAACTATATCCTATGACGATTATATTTTCCTAAAACAAAAATTGGAACACAGAGTCTGATAAAGCATATTCTTCTTGTAATCTTGTTAAAAGGTGTCTTTTCTTCTCATCTGAACTCTCCTGAAAAATCCAGGTTGTAGGGAAGCTGGGGGGGAAATTGGTGGAGTTGGAATCTGGGCTGATGGGAGTTATCATTAAAATACCACGAGATCAGTTAATTCCCAGTTTTGATTAAGTGGAGGTTTTCAAATACTATCAGCTTAAAATTCATGGGAATTAGAGTGGAAAGGAGCCTTAGGGATCAATGTAACCCTTTCATTTGCTAGAGTTCCAGACAGCTGAAGACACTTACCCAAGATCACACAGCCAGGCAGTAACAAAACCTCTTGACTTCCCCAGCTTCTTTTAAGTCCCAGCTAAAATCTCATCTTCTACTGGAAGCCTTCCTGATCATCTCCCTTAATTTCAATGCTTCCCTTCTCTTAATAATCTCCCATTTCTCCTGCATTTGGTTTGTTTGCGCTTATTTATATTTACACATTGTCTCCCCTATTAGAGTGTGACTTCCTTGAGACCAAGGCCTGATTTTTGCCTTTCTTTGAATCTTGTAAAGGTTCAAATTAATGATTTGACTAAAATGAGAGTTAATCCCATCTTCACAATCTCCTGCATTTATCAAGGTGCCTGATACATAGCAGGGACTTAGTTTATGTCCATTGACTGACTATTTGACTCATAGAATGTGAGAAAGAGAAGAGATCTTATGGATCATCTAGTTCAACCTCGTCATTTGTAAAATGAGAACACCAAGGTCATAGTACCAGGTGGGTGCATGGTGTGGTGGATAAAGAGTTGTCTTCAAAATAGCAAGATCTAATGAATAATATGGAAATAGGTATCAAGTGATAACACAAACCCAGTGAGATTGCTTGTTGGCTCCAGGAGCTGGGAGAGAGAAAAAATGAATCATGTAACCAGGGGAAAATATTTACAAAACAAAACAAAACAAAAAGCAAGATCTGAGTTTAAGCCCTGCCCTTCTCTTGGATGAACCCTTTCTCAGTGTTTTAGGTAACTAAGACTATAGATTGTAGGAAAGTTGATGACCTTGGATGAGCCATTTCTCAGTATTTTAGGTAAATAAGACTAAAGACTGTAGGAAGGTTGATGACCTTGGATGAGCCATTTCTCAGTATCTTAGGTAACTAAGACTATAGATTGTAGGAAGTTGCTGAGCACCATTGGTAGAGGGAATTTCCTTACATGGGAATTCTCCTGACCTACGTAATAATATGACTTCAACCTCTTCCTGTAACTGGAGCCCAGGCCACTACTACAAAATGGCAGATTCATAAGTCGAGACTTGGAAAGGCCCTTGGACAACCTTCCAGATAGGGAGACTTAGAAGTCAAGGGACTTGCCCAAGATGACACAAGAATTAAGTAGCAGAATTGAGATTTGAATCCAAGTCCTTTTACATTTAATCTAATGTTCTGTTCCATAACTCACATTCTTATTTCCTAACGAGATGTGAATGTCCTGGTAACTTCCTGGCTCCTCTAGGAACCACAAAGAATAGTACCATACATGGTTAGCACATTTGTGTGCCACAGAAATGATCTCCTTTCGCTTAAGACTGTCCTCACCCTTTCCAAGGACACAGGTCCAGGAAGAGAATGTACGAGGGCCTGTAGGAGAACTTTCTGGCCCTTTCTTTGAGCCCTGGCGGTCATCCCTGAGAGCTGCCAATATGAGTCTGGCTGGTAGTTGGGGCTGCAGAGCTGAGGGTCCCCCTGCCACAGAAGGCTGGGGGAGGGGAGAGCCTGGTTAATGTCCTTGGCAGAGGCCTGACAATAATGCTGATGGGCTTTGTTGGAGGAAGGTGGGAGATGGGATGTGCCCAGCTGGAATCCGCCCGTAATTTAATACTCCCAGATGGAGAGTGAGGGTGATACGATACCCCCAGCTGGCTGCCACTGCCGACATCAATACATTCCCTCTTCTGTGTGGGACTTCTGTCTACTATGGGAAGGAGTTGGGGGAGGGGTTTGGGGGGGAAGAAGCATAATAAAGCAGCTGGTCTATTAGAAGATAAGCTTTGTGGAGAATCACACAATCATCCCGAATCCCCCTAATCCTAAACTTTATTGCCCTAGATAATAAGCTTTGGTTGTGACAACGCTCCATTGAAATATGGAATTGTCTCAAGACTGGAGGCACCTGCTGTGTCAATCAGCCCAAGGCTCCAACCGAGGCACACAATCCAAGGCTCCATTTGTGAGGCTCCCAGCCGCCAGCTCCTGGGGTGAAGGGAGGGTTGACTCCCCCCATTGCCCACAGCTCTCGTGCACTAAAGCTCCCTGATCTGCAAGAACAGCCTGGGAGCACCTGGGAATTTTCTCAATCCTATTCACATGCCAAAAAACCCATCTTCCTAGGAGCACCATTCGTGAAGGATTTTTCTCCTAATAACAGGAGCAAATGGGAATGAGTTGGGGAATTCTCTTCCCCTTGGTGATGCTTGCAGAGCTTGCTGCCAAGGGAGTTTTACAATGGAAGGAGTGGGCAAATCTTATTGCCTTTTAGCCAGGTTTATGACAGGCATTTAATGCTAAGAGGTGACAGTATATAATAAAGAGAGCACTGGACTTGGGCTTGAGAAAACTTGGGTAACAATCTTGCCTTAGATCCTTATCAAATGTGTGACCCTGAACAAGTCACTTAACATTTCTCAGCCTCGGTTGCCCCATTTGTAAAACGAGGGGTTTCTTAGGTTTCTTTCCATTCTAAATCTATGATCTTATGAAAGGAAGCTTGTCTATGAGATCACTCTTCCTCTCTTCCCCAAGTCCACATTGGTTTTCCATTGTGCATGATTCCAGTGTTTTCCCACCCTTCCTCCAATATACATTTTAAGACTCGCTGCCCACCCAAAGACAATCCAGGGCAACCTGATAGAAAACTACTGACTTTGATTCAGGTCAGACGTGGGTTTGAATCTTGCTTCCTGTACTTTGTAAGCGTGTAGCTTTGGGTAAATCTGAGCCTCCCTGAGCCTTGGTTTCCTCCTCTATATAATGGGAATGATGATAATAATAGTACTTTAGAGGGTTATGGGAATCAAATACGATAATCCCAGTAAAACACTTTTCAAACCTGAAAGTTCTACAAAACATAAATGTCAGCTCTTATTATTATTAGACAATCATACTATTGGAGGGCAGCTAGGTGGTGTAGTGGACAGCATGATGGACCTAAAGTCATAAAAATTTATCTTCATGTTCAAGTATGGCCTCAGACTCTTACTAGCTGTGCAACCCTGAACAAGCCACTTAACTCCTCTGTTGGCCTCAGTTTCTTCATCTGTAAAATGAGTTGGAGAAGGAAATGGCAAACCACTCCAGTATCTCTGCTGAGAAAACTCCAAAAGGGACCATGAAGAGTTGGACACAATTGAAAATGTCTAAAGAACAAAAATTTAACTACACTTTGTCAAGGAAAGAGCTAGTAGTTGGGAGAATTAAAAACCTTTATCTAGAAGATGTTGTTTGAACTTCATCTTAAAGGAAGAAAGGGACCCTAGTGGGCAGAGAAAATTGCATGTATACACATGTATTGCATATATACACATATATACATGCATATATATGTATATATGTGTATATATATATATATATTCTAGGAATGGGGCATGGCCCATACAAAGGCATAGAGACAGGAGGTAGAGTATAGTGTATGAAGAACAGAAAGAAGACCAATTTGGTTGGATCCCATAACACAGGAATGGAAACAATGACCGACAAGCTGGGAAAAACAGGTTGAGACTAGTTCTGAAGGGTTTTCAAACAAAGCAGAGGAATTTAGGTCTTACCCTAGAAACAAGAGAAAGCCAGTGGAGTTGATTAAATAGGAGAATCACATGGTCAGATCGGCATTTAAGGAAAATTACTTTCATGGCCATGTCTAAGATGAACTGGAGTGATGGAAGACTGATGAGGAGACTTGCAATAGTTGAGACTAGAGAGGTGAGGAGGGTCTGAACTAAGGGGATGTCTAAACAAGTATACAGTAGGAGTCAAATGCAAGAGGTGCTGTGGATATAGAAACAAGGAGAATAAACAAGAGAGTGGATTTGGAATGAGGAAGAATGAGGAACTAAGGATAATGCCAAGGATATAAATGTGAGAGGCTGGAAAACAGTCTTGGGCGCCTTTTCCAGGTCCTCTAGCTGCCTATACCTTCTTCTTTCAGACTATCTTCATCAACTATGTATATATCTCCTACATACCTGGTTATTAATATGTCCATTATATACTCCATATACTCCAAGAGGGGAAACCATGTTTCCCCTTTCTTGGTGCTCCCAATACTCCAAGAGGGTAGACCATGTTTCCCCTTTCTCGGTGCTCCCAATACTCAACACAGTGCCTGTTATAGTGTAAACACTTATTAAATGCTTATTAACTAATTACCTGGAAGAGGATTGAATTCTGGGGAAAAGACAATGAGTTCAGTTTTGGACATGTTGAGTTTGAGCCCTTTTCAGGGCATTCAGTTTGAAATGTCCATGAGTCATTTGGTGATTGGGTTTGATTTTTGGATAAGAGACCTGGATCAAATATGTACACACAACTATGACTTATCCACATAAAAATGATAGTTATACCTATGGAAGTCAATGAGATTACCAAGAATACTGTAGAGCAGTGTTTCCCAAACTTTTTTGGCCTACCGCCCCCTTTCCAGAAAAAAATATTACTTAGCGCCCCGTGGAAATTATGAAACTATTTATTGAACTCAGAATAGAATGTAATACAAAATAAGTGTGGCCATCACCACCTTCCTGGATCACTGCAGCACCCACCAGGGGGTGGTGGTGCCCACTTTGGGAATCACTGCTGTAGAGAAAGAATAGAAAGCCTAGGAGAGAATCTAAAGGGAACATTCAATGGTAGGAGGTAAGATATAGATGATGAGCTAGCACCTTTCTGGGTCTCAGTTTCCCCAGCTGTAGAATGAGGTTGCCCTAAGTGATCTACATTCCCTTCTAAAGTTAAATCTATGATCAAAGGACTCCACAGGCAAAGGCCACTTCTTATCTAAACTTTGCACTTCCCCCCAGAGCCCAGCACAGTGCTCTGTGTGCAGTAGGGACTTAATACATATTTTAAAAATTCAATTATAACAAATGACTTCTGGGAATCAAAGGAGAATTATTAGTTAGACCTGGTTCACAGGATGGAGGTAGAAAGGGAGCTCACTGAATGATGTGCCAAGGCCTGAAAATAGAACACTGGGGGCATTCAGAAATGGGTTTCACTGGTCTCAGTTAAATAGGTGGGAGGAAATACTGGAAAGAACTCTGTTTTGTGTGTCAGTTAAAAGACTGGGTTATTTTGTCTTGAATAGCAATCGAGTTTGGGGTTCTATTCAGTTTTTGGTGCAATTAGATCCCAACTGCCCTTGATGAACTGAAAAAAAAACCAACTAAAATTGGAACTGGGTAGAAAATGTTCATTTTTCTGCCAGACCTGTAATTCTTTCCTTCATCACCTGCAGCTCTTAGGACCCCCAGCTCCCTTCAGAGCTCAGCTCTCACAAGACAGCTTTATTTATTTCCCAGATGTTTATACCCCCTCCCACATTTCTTTGTATATTTCTTTTGTATTTACTTATTGGTCAACATATACCACCCCAGTAAAAATGATCATAGATTGAGAGTTGGAAGGGACCCTAGGAATTCTATCATCTAATTCACTCATTTTACAAAGGGAGTCACCAAAGCCCAGAGAAGTGATTTTCCAGAGGTAAATGACAATCAAGATCTGAATTCAGGTCCTCTGATTTCAAACTCAGCATCCTTTTGCCTGTCACACAACAATTAAGCCATCTTTGTATGCCTGGCACACATTAAGCAGTTATCAATGTTTGTCAACTGATTAATTGTTCTACTCAGGAAAATACAGTTAAGAAACAGGAGGAAACTTAGGAATAGCTTATTGATATAACAGAATGAGTAAGGAAGAAATTCCATTTTTGAGGCTCACCTTAGGTAGAAATTTGTCATCTGTACCTAAGAGCTTTGCTCAGGAAGCTTTATTTCAATCTTTCTTTATCAGCATTTTCCTTCCCTACTGATGGAGAATCCTTTTCTCCAGCTTCCTCCCTCTCCTCAAACAAAGCAAGACCCAAATCCCTTTGCTTCCTCCGAGATGCTGTATTGATTACTCCCTACCCTTCACCCATCAGCCCTGCTTCCCCGAGGGCCTGAATGCACTAGTGCAAAGGAAAAACAACGGAGGCTTTTAATAGACTTACTTTGCCCAATTTGTGGCGTTTCAGCACCATGGTTTCTGTGGACAGTACCCCCTCCAGGAAGGAAGCCTGTCACCATGACATCTCCAAGGTACCCATCTTGTTGGCTGGGGAGGTTGGAGATGACTGGATTTTCCTAGTAGAGGCTGTATTCCCTGAATACAAGAGCCCTGAATGAGGACTAAAATAGTCCACAAAACCAGGCTGCAATCTCCTATCGGGCAGAGCCAGTCATCCTTCATCTTGGGAAATGGTGCTCTGGGGAAGCTGCCCGTTCAACTAGAGTGAATGTGGAAGCCTCTCATCTCCATGGTTCCCCGCTAGGCAGCTGAAACCAGCTTCTTCTACCTTTTTTTTAAAGCAGCATTGTGGCCAGTGATGTCCACAGGGCTGGAGCCCCTTCTATGAAAGGCAAAAGGTCTCGACCCTCTCCTCCCCTTCCCCAGAGGGAATAAGCTACATAATTGTAGGGGCTGGTCCAACACAAGGCTTTCAATCAGCCGTGCTAGGCGACTTCCTGGACCACATTTGTGACTCCCACCGTGCACCTGCACTAAACCTCGCCACCCCCTGCCTCTCTAATAGTGACAATAATAAGCTCGCATTTTTACGGCGCTTTAAAATTTGCAAAGCATTTTATGAACGTCATCTCATTTACTCTTTGCAACAGCCCTGTGAGGTAGGGGCTCCGATGATCCCCATTTAACAGGTGGGAAAAGGAGGTGCAGAGGTTAAATGATTTACCCAGAATCCCACAGACACTCATCTTCCTGACTCCAAGTCCAATACTCTACCCAATGGGCCAACTTGATTTCTTAGTTAGATAGCCTCTGGAGACTAGTAATACATACAACTATAAGGTTAGCTTGATTCAGTAGCCAATGAGGGCTCATCTTTGAAGTCCCCGGGCCCCCCCCCCCCCAGGAGCTAGACTGGGGTAGAGTTGGAGTGGAAACTGCCCCAGCTCTTGGCTAAACTTGTCACAAGTCAGCTATGGACCTAGAAAGGACTTGAGAGATTATCTAGCCCAGAAATGCTTAACCTCTTTTTTTTGACATGTATCCCTTGGGAAGCTTCTCTGGACCCCTTCTCAAAATCCCGATTTTAAATGCATAAAATAAAATACATAGGATTTATTTTATTTTTTTAAACCCTTAACTTCTGTGAATTGGCTCGGAGGTGGAAAAGTGGTAAGGGTGGGCAATGGGGGTCAAGTGACTTGCCCAGGGTCACACAGCTGGGAAGTGTCTGAGGCCAGATTTGAACCTAGGATCTCCCATCTCTAGGTCTGACTCTCAATCCACTGAGCTACTGAGCTTCCCGAAATACATAGGATTTAAAAAAAAAACTGATTACATTAAAAATAATCATCAAGAAGTTTTTACATTTTTAAAATTTATTCTTAATAAAAATTTAAATGTACTTAAATTATTTAATTTATCAATACGTAACTTAATGTATAAAATATATATTAAATTAAAATTTTAATTTTTAAAATTATAGTAATAATAATTTAAACAAATAATTTAAATATATCTAAATAATAATTCTTAAAATTTAAAAATGCAAGCTTGTGGCCTTTATGTTAATATCATCCAACCTCATCTTTTTTTTGTTGATGCCTTTGCTTAATGTCATAGTAATTTCTCCATTTACAAATTTCTCCCATGCTTCACCTCTTTTCAGAATTGAGCCTTCCTTTGTAATAAACAAAGTTAAGTTGTGTATATTCCCTCCTACCAGAGCAGTCTCCTGCTTCTGTGCCAAGAAGAAGTTATATACTTCACTACCCGTTCTTTGAGATCATTATTGATTTTTCAAATTCTTAATTTTTGCTTTTTTCTAAAAATACTTGCAGTCATCTGGCTAATATGGAAATGTTTCATATGTCTGTACATGTGTAATCAATATCAAATTGCTTTCCATCTCAAGAAAGGAGGGAGGGAGAAAGTTTGGAACTCAAAGTTTCGAAAAACAAATGTTAAAAATTGCTTTTACATATAATTGGGGAAAAAACATGAAAATTTTCCAAAAAAAATAAAAATAGTTGCAGCCACTGCGTATATTTTTCTCCTAAGTTCTGTTTATTTTTCTCTATAGCAGTTCATGCACATTTTCTTCTTCTTTTTTTAAACCCTTACCTTCAATCTTAGAGTCAATAGTGTATATTGGTTCCAAGGAAGAAGACCAGCAGGGGCTAGGCAATGTAGACATGATTTGCCCATGATAGCACAGCTAGAAAGTGTCTGAGGCCACATTTGAACCCACAACCTCCTGCCTCTCAGTCCTCTGAGCCACCTAGCTGCCCCTTCACACACATCTTCAAATCCAATCCCTTTGTTTTACAAAGGAGGAAAGCCAGATTCTCTGACTCTACTCTCATAGTTATTGCTTAGTATCCCATTTCTGGAAGTCACCACCATCTAAAGGTTTAGGGCAGCCTATAGAGGACTCATGATCCCACACTGGTGGGCTTTCAACCCTAGTCTTATCTTGATTGTTATCTCAGTGAAGAATTCAGTCCTATTAGGTGAGTTTCTTTTGGGCTGAGTCTTTTTTTATTTGAAAATTTTAATTTAATTAATTCAGACCTATTTTTATATTATTAATATTTGCATTAGGGTGATTATTTAGAGCAGTGGTTCCCAAACTTTTTTGGCCTATTGCCCCCTTTCTAGAAAAAGTATTACTTAGCCCCCTGGAAATTAATTTTTTTAAAATTTAATAGCAATTAATAGGAAAGATAAATGCACCTGTGGCCATCACCGTTCCCCTGGATCACTGCAGCACCCACCAGGGGGCAGTAGCACCCACTTTGAGAATCACTGGTTTAAAGTCTATATCCCCAATCATATCCCCATCAACCCATGTGGTCAAGCAGTTGTTTTTCTTCTGCTTTTCTGCTCCCACAGTTCTTTCTCTGGATGTGGATAATGTTCTTTCTTATAAGTCCCTCAGAACTGTCCTGGATCATT
>NC_058135.1:253920487-253931310 GCF_016433145.1 Gracilinanus agilis
TTTTTTTTTATTTGAAAACTTTCAATTAATTAATTTAGAATATTTTCCCATAGTTACATGATTCATGTTCTTTTCCTCCACTTCTCCCACCTCCCCCCCAAGAGCCAACGAGCAATTCCACTGGGTTTTTTTATATGTCTGACTTTCATTAAAAAAATTAATTATAAATTGCTTATTTTCCTCTATTCTATTTTCTTCTACTTTTCCTTCTCTGTTTCCCGTTCTTTTTCCTTTTTTGGATTATCATTAATTTCTTTTTTATATATAACTTAATAGAATATGTGCTATAACAATAATATATATGATTCATTATAAATATGCAATAATTTTTAATATGCTTATCTAAGGAGAAACATATTCTCACATTAGCTATGCCACCAAATCTATGGCTCATTCTCCCTCCACCATCCCTTATCCCCAAGAAGGAGTTGATATTTTATAGATTGTACATATATTATTGTATAATGTATATTTCCCTGTTGTGTTGTAAAATAAGACATATATTGCTTTTAGTATATATATATATATATGTATATATATATATAAATATGAGGAAAAATGAGGTTCACTTAAGTGACTTCTCCAAGATCACACAGTTAATAGGTAACAAAGTACAATCTGACTCCAAATCTAGCCTTTCCACAATACCTTCCATTCCCTTGGACTTTTGTGTCTGCTTATTTATGCACATATTTGTCCTAATGAGAAAGCCAGTTGGCTTTTGGCTATGTCTCCCCAGGGCCCAGCACAGTGCCTGGGATGTATTAGGTCCTTAGTAAATGTTTGTGGACTGATAGGAAAGAGGGGGAAGGGTGTCGTGAAATCAAGGCAACTAGTCTGAAAAGCAGAGGATTTCTTCTCTCCTGGAAAAATGGGGCAGCTGTTGTTTGTTAAGACTGTTGGCATGTGTTGGTTAGTGTAGCTGTGTACACGCTGAGCTTCAGGACAAAGCTAACTACTTATCTCGAACTGACAAATCCTTAATCCTCAGGGCTTCTCTTTCCCCTCCCTGAGATGGGTTCATAGTATTTATTTACTTAAGCCTGGGAGCTGTTGCAAGGATTAAGGAAGACCACCAAGTTAGGGCTGACCGCTGGTGAAAAGAAGAGTGGACTGGCATTAGGTGGGGATCAACAGAGGAGAAGGATTTCGAAAAAAAGAGGGGGAAATGAGTTCATATCCACATAAAGGGACTCCTTGATTGAGATATATGTTGAGATAGAAATGGGAGAGAAATGGGCAGAGAGAGAGGAACAGAATTCCAGGGAGAAGGATATAGTTCTCTAGACTAATTTAAACACCTTAAATAATGAGATCCAAATCCAGAAAATAGGAACCCCATATATGTCTTGCGCAGGAGTGTTTTGGGTCCTTTGTACAATTTTTTAAAAAAAATCCTTACTTTCTGTCTTGTCTGTACGTATTTTCTTATTTAGTTAAATCCTTACTTTATTAACAACTCTGAGATGGAAGGGAAGGGCTAAGCAAGTCAGGGTTAAAATGACTGCTCAAGGAAACACAGATAGGGAGTGTCTGAAGCTAGATTTCAACCCAGGTCTTCTCAACTCCTGGCCTGGCACTCTATCCACTGTGCCACCTAGCTGCCCCCTTATTCGTAGTTCTAAGGCAGAGAAATAGACTTGTTGAATTTCTCACTGATTATAAATACACACTCAATTTCCTACAATGAATGGTGTATAAATGGAGATTTTGAACACTTGGACTTCATCCCCCAGAAGTCCCAAAGTATTTCCCAAAATTCCTTTTTATTTCCCCACCACCTTGCGTGGTCACCTTTGTATACGTTCTGAGGCTCTGCCTCTCTCTTGCTCTCTTTTCCACTAGCGTGGCTGAGTGAGTTAGTTGCCTTTTCTACTTTAGCTTTTTATGTTAGTTTATTATTCATAAAACTTTATAAAATAGAATACTTCGCTTTTGCATATTCATTTTAATCTCTATAATGGCGATGGTTTCATGAAGAGCCAAGAGACAGAGGAATACCGATGCCACCCCAAGCTAGCAAATTGATTTCATCTGGATTTAAAGGTGGGATGTGGAGGGACTGTACCACCAAAAGTCTACAAGAACCATGAGCCTGAGGGAAATAGGAAGCTCTCAATAATGATCATGATATAAGCAAAATCAATTCAATGAAAAATAAGGTGGTAAGAAGAGACTGATGTGTACTCCTAGGGAAGTCGTTCACTAATTTAACTTTTGAAAAGAGAGATACAGAGAGAAGATGAAAACCAGGTTAAATAATAGGATGAAAACAAAAAGTCCACATACTATCAGGGTGGCATTAGGGAGAATAAACCTCAAATGAGTGGAGCTCACGATGGAGCTTAGGACAAAATGGATTTCTCTCTTCTAGCTATGAGGAGGGATGGAGGAAAGTCAAAGAAATGATTAGACCAATTGCTCAAGCCGTAATGGAGAAGTAATTATAGAGAGGGAACCCAGTTTAGTGAATACGGGGTCTTAGATTCAGGAAGACCCAGGATCAAGTCCTGCCTCTCACATATATTGGCTACGTAACCCTAAGCAAGTGGATGGACCTCTCCAAAGCCCAGGCATCTCTCTAAAATCGAGAGCTGACGAGAATATGAGGAGCTTCGTTGGCAAACGGCATATTCTCACTACGAGTTATCTGTCCCAATGAAACCATAAGACTCTGTCCCCTCTCACTCAAAAACTCAAACCAGATAATGGAGAGAAGGCAGAAACACTCAGCACCTATTTATTGGGTTTATTAAGTCTAATTTTCAGAATAGGCCACAAATGGTCAACAGAGAGCCACAACCTTAAATAAGCAAGACAATAATAACAAGAGAACATTTTTCTGTCTTTAATATATTCAACTCAGAGAAGCTATACACCAAGGGGTTAGTGGATATTAATAATGAGCCTCTGCTGGTGTTTTGTCAGGTCAGGAATGTGAATGGAAGAAATATCACAAAAATGGAGATGAATAACTAGGTGGTGTGGTGTATGGAACGCTGAACATAAAGTCAGAAAGACCTGAGTTTGAATCCTTCCTGGGACACTTGTTGTGTGCCCAGGACAAGTCACTTAATCTAGCTGCCTTAGTTTTATTATCTGTAAAACAGGGATAATGATAGCACCTACTGCCCAAAATTGTTATGAGGATAAAATGAAATAATAAATGGGAGTTATCAGCATCTTCATCATCATAGATGTTAGAACTGCAAAAGACCCTAAAGATCAGGGAGTCTTTTGCCTCTCTTTGCAGCCTTAGCACTTAGCACTGAGGCTCTTCATAAATGATCACTAACAGGAGGAGGTAGGTAGCACACTAGATAGAGTGCCAGGTCCTGGGTTCAAATCTAGCCTCAGACACTTCCCAACTGTGTGACCCTGGGCAAGTTACTTAACTTTGATCATCTAGCCCTTGCCTGTCTGTCTTAGAATTGACATTAAGACAGAAGCTAAGGGTTTAAAAATGTTTATTAATCTATTTCTTGACTGATTATACTCTCTTATTTTATGGAAGAGAAAACAAATTCCCAGCAAGACTATGACTTGGTTAAGGTCACACAGGTAGAAAATAGCATAGCTGGGACGTGAATCCAACTTGATTGACTCCCATGTGTCTGTTCCTTCCACTACAGCATGCTTGTGGAATCTTCCAGCGATTGCCCATTAGTCTGGATTTAGTTTCCTGACAAATTTCCAGAAATATTATTAAAAGGATAGCTTGGGAGCATTTAGAAAAGGAAGCAATGATGTTGAATTATTATTATCATATGTTTATCGAAAACATATCACAACTAATCATTTCTTTTCACGGGGTTAATGGACCAAAAAGACGCCAAAGACAAAACACAGATTTCAGCACAGCATTTGACGAAGTCTCTTATGTTATTCTTGTGTGGGCAAGAAGGAGTGACCGGTGCTAGATGACACTCGAGTGATGTGAATGCAGAACTGGTTGAATGACCACATCCACGGAGCAGTGATTTATGGAAACTTGGAGGGAAGTCTCCAGTGGAGTGTTCCAGGAATCTGTCTTTGGTACTGTGCTGTTCCACGTTTTTACTGATGACTTGGAGGGAGGCGCAGATGGCACATTTATCCAATTTACATATGGCAGCAAGCTGGGAGGATCCAAAAATGTCAGGACCCAAAAAGATCTCAACAGACTAGAAAGATAACTTGAATAAAATGGAATCTAATTGCGATGAGTGTCAATTTCTATAATTGGCTCAATAAAATTAAACTGCCCAAATATGAGATGGCAGAATTATTGATTAATAGCAACAGTGAGAATAATATCTGAGGATTTCAGGGGACAAATTCAACACAATTCTTGTCTTGATTTATTTGTTGATTTATTTTTTTAAACTGGACCTAGGATTTTTTAGAAGTATAGGGAGCTCCCAGTGAGGAGATGCCTTCTGTCACTGCAGGTTGACCCATTCTCTGCATATTCGAATTTTAGAGAGTTGTCTAGAATTGAGAAGACAAATAGGAAGCTAAATGACTTGGCTATGCTGACACAGCCAGTTTGTGTCGGAGGTGAGTCTTAAACTCATATCTTTCTGCCACCTGAAATATAGTCTCCAAAACAAGGTAGATATAATCCTACTGAACTTTGCCTTCAGTAGGGAATATTTTAAGTATTGTGTTCAAATATATGGATCATATTTTGGGGAGAACACTAATAAAAATGAAACCTAATAACAGTATGTTCATAGAACTTTAAAGGTTGCATGAAGTATTTTACTAATATTATCTCACTTGATCCTCAACTACCTTGGGAGGTAGGTGCTATTATTAATCTCATTTTTATAGATGGGGAAAGTGAGAGCTGAGAAATGTCAAATGACAACTAGTAAAGTTGAAGCAGGATTCAAATTTGAGTCTTCCTGCTTCCAAGTCCTACCCTTTTTCCTAGGCAACTATATGGTGCAATGGGTAGAGTATTTTATCTGGAGGCAGGAAGATCTGAGTCCAAATCCAACCTCAGACACTTCTTATCTGTGTGACCCTAGGCAAGTCACTTAACCTCTATTTGCTTCAGTTTCCTCAACTATAAAATTAGTGTAATCATAGTTGCTGTCTCCCAAGAGTTGTTATGAAGATCAGATGACATATTTGAAAAGTGTTTAGCATAGTGTCTGTACATATTAGGTGCTGCATTAATGCATGCTTCCTTCTAATCCATTGTGGCATCTAATTGTGAGTATTCTGAACATTTTCAGAGAAGGGTAGCCAGAGTGATGAGTGGCCTAAGGAGCATCCTCAATGTGGATCATTGGGAGAAACTGGGCAGTTTAGTCACAAGAAGAGACTTGAGGGGTCATGGTAATTGTCTTCATGTATACGTAAGGCTGAAGGGAGATTGCCTTGACTTGGATCGTTCCCAGTGGAAAAAGGAAGTAGCAATGGGTGGATACTATACAGAAAACAATTTCATTCTGATATATAGAAACACTTCCATGCAGAAAACTGGCATGGGTTTCCTGGGGAGTTAATTGGGTCTCCATCACTGAAAATGTGGAAGTGGAGGCTAAATAAGCGCTTGTTGGAGATGGTTCAGATGAGATGTCGTTGCTGGTAGCAGTTGGGTTCCATGATTGATCTTCCATCTTCCTTCTACAGCTAGTATAATGCTGTGATGGATTATATCATTTCCAAATACTTTAGTGTTCTCACTCTGGGGTGAAAAATGATAATAATCATAATGATGATGGTGATGATGATGTTGATGATGACAATGATAACAATGTTAATGATGATGGTGATAATAATGTCGTACAGCCACGTCTAATTCTTTATAAATCCATTTAGGGTTTTGTTGGCAAAGATACTGGAGTGGTTTGCCATTTCCTTCTCCAATTCATTTCATAGGTAAGGAAACGGAGGCAAATGAAGTTAAGGGATTTACCCATAGTAAATAACTGAAGCTGAATTTTAACTGGCGTTCTCCAGACTCCAGAGCCTACACTATCTACCACATTGTTTAGCTGCCCTGATAACAATATCTAGCATTTACATAGCATCTACTCTATGCTAAGTGCTTTGTAAATATTATCTTACAACAAGCCTGGGAGAAAAGTGCTACATATTATCTTAATTTTACAGATGAGGAAATTGAGGTTAAATAAAGCAGAAGTTAAGTAACTTTCCTGGGTCACACAGAAAGCGCCTGAGAACAAAATTGAACTCGGGTCTTTCTGACTCCAAGCTTGGTGCTCTCTCTCCACTGAGCCACCTAGCTGTATCAATGGGTATATCCATTCTCAACATAATAAGATGCTAACATTTATTAGCTTTTTCTTCACTGTAACTTTAGGAACCTGGCAATGCACACGTTATTATCATTCCCATTTGACGGATAAAGAAATTGAGTCCCAGAACAACAAAATCTATGGAACGATGGAAAGAGAGTTAGATTTCAAGTCTGAGGACCTGGAATCAAACTGTAGCTCTGTCATTACCCATGTGACTTTGGTTAAGTAATTTAACCCATCTAGGCCTGTTTCCTTCCCTATAAAATGAAGGGATTGGACTGGTTGACCTGTATGGTCCCTCCAACTCTGAATTGATGACCCAGTGTCAAAGCTGGTAAGTGATGGGGCAAGGAACCAAACCCAAGCCCAGAGGTCATTCTGGGGCGCCATATTACCTCTCACATATGTCTTCTCTTTTCTTTTCTTGTTTGAGGCATTCCTATACCCAACTTTTATATTTGCTTATCACACCTTCCCCATCACTCACACACACACACACACACACACACAATGAAGCAAGAAAACCTTGCTTCAGGAGGGTACACTGAATACACTATAATAACAAATAATAAATATAATAAATAATGGCTGAATGAATGAATGCTTATTTATTGGCTAAGTCAGATTACCTTCTAAGAAGCAATGTCCTGTCATGGATGGAGTCTTGGCCTTGGAGGGAGGAAGACCTTGTATTGGAATCCCACTTGACCATAGGCAAATCACTTACCCTCGCTTTTCCTCAGTATTCTCATCTATAAAATGAGGATCATGTGGGGAATAATACCTAGAATACTGACTCTCACAGGCTTGTTCAAATAATCCAATGTAGGCAAAGTGCTTCAGCACCGATAAAGCAATGCAAATGTCAGCTATCATTTTTTTAACCCAAATTTGCCTTGCCTACCTTCATATCTTTCCCACACAATGGAAAGCAATTTTATTAAATGCTTAACTTTACTTGACTGTGTCCATTCTAGCATCTCCAGAGCTCTATAGAGGGAGGTCACCATTGCCCCATGAACATATCCCATCATGCAACATTACTTCATGTTTCTAGAAAAGACATTTATTTTTTAGATTTATGTGTAGCTCCTACATTCAACTGCCATGTTCAACCTGCTGTCTTACTCTCTTCCCAATCTCTCTCCATATACACTTATACATATAGTTGTAACATACACACATATGTATATACCCATGTACATATACACATGTGCATATTTCCATGTATAGAATAAATAGCACGAAATGGATTTTATATATAATCTATAACTAAAAATTCAGTGTATATACATAGACACACATAAGAAATAGCATGAGATTGAATTTATTCACACATATAATATAAAAATACACTTAGTACATATACTGTATATAAATTTAGTATATAAATATATCTATACAAATAAATATATATACTATAGAAATTTAGTAAAAATATAGTATGTGTGCAGATATACTGAATTTAGATATAAATATACCTTATAAATTCAGTGAATACATATAAATTCAGTCTCATGTTATTTCTCTTAGTTCTTTCTAAAGAAAATTGTTCGTGTATGTATTTTAAATTGCTTTACTGACATGGTATCTTTCATTTTACTTTAACAAGACTTTAGTGGGTAAGCACCATAAAAGACAGGAGCTAATCAATACACTTTTGAAACAAATTAGAGGGGAAAAAAGGTTATTACATAACCCTGCTCCCCAATCTTTGCTCTGGACTGGCATCTTCCTCCAGCATGATTTCCATTCATACATAGGGTATAATATTCTGGATATACTGAGCCTTGAGTGAACATCAACTATGTTCACACTGAATTATAATCTCCATAGATGAAATCTTTCCCCTGGAAATCTGTGGCAAGATAGATGGTGAAATGATGGAAAAAGTCCACTGAGTGCTTTATCGACCTACTTGCCAGCCATGAATGGCGAGTAATAAAAATTTATGGAAAATTAGAAAAAAATGTCACTTATTCTAATTCTCCTGAAAGGGAAAACTGATGCTGCATACAAATTCTGCATCCTTCCCACCCCTCCACTCCCCACCCCCCCAAAGCCCTAAAATCCCCACCAAAACCCTCAAACAGCGACTATTTAAAAATCTTGCAATTTTATTTGCATATAAAGGCCGCTAGATATAGAATATCACAATAAATTTAAAGAAAACAACTGCTTTCCTAAATTCCATTAACAAGATAAACATAAAATGGAATAAAGCCCGATAGCATTTATAGTGTAAGAACAGAAATACCTATCTGCGACAATATTTTGTGCTAGCAAGATTGCATTTACACACAGTGCAAAATAAGGGGGGGAAAAGAGAGAAAATAAGGAGACAATTCAAGGATATTTAAATATAAAGGACAACTAAGCCTTATTTTAGATCGGCTCCATTGCATCCATTTGATTCTATACATGTCGGAAACTGCACCTAGATTTAACGCAAGCTCATCGAGGCTTTGAGCACTGCTGGGAAAATGTGTTCCATCTTTCGTAGTTTAGAGGTGCCGGGCAGCATAACTCGGTAGCTGTTATGCTGGCAATATTAAATTCCTAGCTTAGTTATAAATGCACAAAAAATACTTATATATATATAAATTCATATTTAAAAGAAGTCTGCACTTACATGTTTTTTTTCCTTTTTTTTTTTTTTTTGCTGCATGAAACAAATGTTCTTTGTGGATTTTATCCCCATATTCTTAAAGCTAAAATAATTTAAAAAATTAACCAAAATAATAAGAAAGCATATCATCACAAACACCAATGCTGCTAACTAAACTGCCCTTTGAAAGAGGCCAGAAACATCAGGCAATGAGGCTCGTTCCATCCCCTTGATGTAACTTGGGTTACGATGGGGAGGAGGGCACGTGCCTTGAGGTGCGTGCAGAGATGACCCTTCAAAGTCAACTTCTATCCAGAAGTCTGCTATACAATCGGGGCCACACTTGACAAACAAAGGACATCACAAAATAAAAATCAAACAGTACTCAACAGTTGTGCAAATCTGGGTGATTTTATAAAAAAAAAAAAAAAAGAAACAACACTGCCTCTGTCTTTTTTTTTTTTTTCTTCCAGCTTATATCATATAAAATAACATTTCTCATTTCTTAAAAGAAAGCTTGGCTGTCCTTTGGAGAACACTAATGATTTACAATGGCATGGTCATTGAGAAAACAGGAGTCATTTTACAAATCCACAATGCTTTATCAATTTAAAATGGATGCCGCATTTCCAAAAAAAAAAAATAAAAAAAAGAAAAAAGAAAAAAAGAAAGAGAAAGAGAAAAAAAAAAGCACAACCTCTAGCGTCGTTTTTGTACCAGCAATTTTACAAAAAACTCACAGAATTTGGAAAGAAACATGTAAGAGAATGTAAGTTTAGGATTAGAAAAATGGCAGTTTATCGACCTTCCTTCGCTCCAACTGGGGCATTTAGAGTGCTTCATGATCCTTGAGGGTTTGGAAGGTCAAATATAATGGGAGGATTGGTTGGCTGAAAGCTGACTGTACACGTTGAGGCGTTGATGTACGTCGTGTAACCGTCTGTCATGATGCCGTAACCTGTGGGGAGAAGTAGTTCATGCTGACCATTAATAGACACAAATGGCGGTGACCTCAATGCAACTCGTATAGGCTACCATCCTCAAGATCTCCACACTGGTGGGTGGTGGGCTGAAACTCAGTTGAGTTACTCCAGGGGTTAACAGCTTCCAAAAGCTGCCATCTCTTTCTTCTCTTTAAAAAAAGCAATGCTGTCCACCTCCAGAGAAAGAATTGTTGGAGTCTCCAGTGAATTTTGGTTTTATTTTGGGTTTTGGTTATATATTAGTTTGCTCTTCCAACAATGATCAATATGGAAGTGTGTTTTGCATGACAATAAAAATAAAATTATAAAAGAAAAAAAAAGCAATGGATGGGGGTGGCTAGGTGGCTCAATAGATTTGAGAGCTAGATCTAGAGAAAGAAGATAATGGGTTCAAATCTGTCCCCAGACACTTCCAAGTTGTAACCCTGGGTAAGTCAGTTAATCCCCATAGTCCAGTCCTTACCTCTCTTCTGCCTTGAAACCAATACACTGTATTGATTCTAAGATAGAAGGTAAGTGTTAAAAATATATATATATATTTAAATATATATGTATACGTAAATATAAATATATATTAAATTCAAAATATATATGTATACATAAATATAAATATATTAAATATAATATATATATATTTAACATTTACCTTCTATCTATATTTACATATATATGTGATATTCTTGTAAAAATTAAATGGATTTTTTTTCACTCCTGACAATTTAGGACATGAGGACAGGCTTTAGTTCCTTAGTTACTTAGCACGGGAATGTAAATTTCCCCATGCCTTGTTTTAAATAATAAAAAATTTTAAATTTAGAGTCTATAGCAGTGGCTCCCAAAGTGGGCGCTACCGCCCCCTGGTGGTTGCTGCAGAGATCCAAGAGAGTGGTGATGGCCACAGGTGCATTTATCTTTCCTATTAATTGCTATTAAAATAAAGAAAATTAATTTCCAGGGGGCTAAGTAATATTTTTT
>NC_058135.1:253933646-253959293 GCF_016433145.1 Gracilinanus agilis
TTCAGATAAGGAAACTGAGACTCAGAGGAATGAGGTGACTTAACCAAGGCCATACAGGTATAGTTAATGCTAGATTTTATATTTGAATCCAGATCTTCAGATTCTAAATTTCCATAGCCTCATGGTCTTCTACTTTGTGCAAGAATGAAGATAAAAATAAATGAATGAATTAATTTTTAAAAAAAAGAATGAAGATAAACAAAAGATTAAGAATCGTCTCAACGTGTTTTTATTTTGGCTGCCTCCTGTGTGCTTTGAGTGATTACTGTGACCTATAGAAAGAGGTTAATAAAATCACTTTCAGTGTGTGTATGTGTTTATACCTGATTGTGGATAATGCACCAAAATCCCGAGTTTGAGACAATGTGGTTCCCCTTCCTAAGAGATATACGCTCTTCTGCTACTAAGATTCAATTAATCTTTTTAATGAAACTAATAAAATAAGATATTCGAATATGTCATTATGACTTGGGGATTTAGGGACATTAGAAAATGGTTTGGTGGGAAAAAATCTACGTGAAGAAGAGGGTAGGATTTGGGGAAACCTTGAAAAGGTAGGTGAGGAGGCTCCGTGCGTGTGTGTGTGTTTTCTTGCCGAAAACTCAAGTATATGAACCTACAGAGGGCTTAATGAGGGTCAATGGAAAAATCTCTAGGGGGAGTAAGAAAAGCATTTACATGTGCAGTGTTTAGTTCTGAGGTCATAAAGTCTCGTTATCGCTTTCCATCGAGATGTTTGGTATTTGCCCTCCTTCTGCCCTCTTCAGCTGTCTTAAAGGAATAAAAAAAGAGACAACTTTATCTGAATATGATCTCCTCCCCTTTAAGTAACTTTCCTGTTTGGGGGAATTTAATGGAATTCCCCTTCTTCGCCTAAATGAGTCAAAGGCAATTAAAAAAAATTAAGATGGGGGGAGAAAAGATATAGTGTGTGGTTAAAAAAACAAAACAACAAAATATACACACACAACAAAACGAACAAAAAAATCTGCTCTCAAAATCATAGCCATTTCCCCCAGAAACCTTGCTTAGAAATGAGTTTAAAATGTGGATATAAAATTTCCTCTCTAGTCTCTCTTGTTAATCATACCTAAAAGCCTTCTCCTCCTTCTCTGAGAGAGCAGACTCCAAAGACAGGGCAGGCTGGGGGCCCCCCACTCTCACCTCTGCTTTCTAACCTGCTCAGCTGGCTCCTGCTCTAAGAGCAATCTGAATTTTCTCTCGGCTCTGTGGGGGGATTTTCAATATGTTCTTTATTACCACCTAACCAGGAAGCCTCTGAGTCTGCGAGCCTGGCAAAGCAAATGTTGTGACTTGTATTTTTTTATTTATTTTTTCTTTTTTGCCTTTGCTTTTCTGGCACATGACCCTGGCTATCTCTGCTCTTCTGGGAGCATACAAATAACTCCCGAGCTGAGGCGGGAAAAAGCAGTTTGGATGAAGCCTAACCAGCCTCCTGGAAAATAGATCCCATGGTCCAGGGAGGGCCCAGGGACCCATCAGTGCAGAATCTGGTAATACAGGTGATCCCCTCCTGTACCTCTGAGTGGGGGGATTTCCTCAAGGGAGAACAGTCAAGGCAAAGAAACTTCATGATACATTTTTTGAACACCGTGACCTCCTCGAGAACAGAACTCCCCCCTTTCCTTTCATTGTATCTTCAGTGTTTTTCCCAGAGTGCCAGGACCATGATAGGAATTTAATAAATGCTGGTTAACTGAAAACCACTCTAGGAATTTTTGATTCCACTGAGTTACAAAGGCTATAAATGAACTATTAGGAAACATAAGTCTCCAGCCTGAAACAAATTACAGAAGAGAATTAGTCGGGTGTTCAATAAAAGAAAAATAATCATGTTTTCATTTTTATTTCACTTTCTGGGGAGTAAAAAAGTGGATAGGCAAGTGAGAAAAGATAAATCATTTAAAAACTGGCTCATAATTATATTTGTTGTACTTATCTACCATCTTTTCCCCTCTCTCTTCTTTTGCCCAGGCTCTACTGTTTTAACAAAGGAGACAGAGTAATACAATAATGGTCTTTACCTTGGTTTTGAGGTTAAAGGACGTGAGTTCATATTCTATCCCTGATAGAATTATTATTATATATAGTATAACTATATTATATATAGTATAATTTTGGGTAAGTCCCATAGTCCTTTGGACCTCAATTTCCTCATCTATAAAATGAAAGAGCTGAACTAAATGGCCAATGACATCCCTTTGAGCTCTGGAAATTTGAGGTTCATACACAGAGCCCTGCTCATGTGGGAACTTTGCATTTTTACAAACAGCCAGATGGACCCTGATTACGTGTGATAAAGACAGTTAGGACTATTCACTATTAACATGTCAACGCTTTTAAGGAGAGTGTGCAGTGAGATGAATATTGTTGCTCTTGATTTAAGCAAAACGGGATAAATAAAACAAAGGTGGCCTGCCTGCTGGATTCCTAGCCAGAGGCTCAAATCTTGACTTTGTTGCTTGTTACTAAGAATGTGATATCGAAAAGATGTTGTCTCTCCGGGCCTCAGCATCATCGTCTGTAAAATAGGGGTGCTGGACCAAGAAACCCCTGCATTCTCTTCCAACTCTGAACCTTGGACTTTTGGAGAAAGTATCTGGGAGGCATACAAGTCTTATGAATTTTCTTCCAGCTAACCTTGAAAGGCAGAGGAAAAGTCACCCGATCTGGTTCCCATTTGTGGAAGGAATTGATTACTCTGCTTAGGCTGACTCAGAGCTAATAGTCCTTGACATTTTGGACATTTGGGGGAAGCCCTAAATGGGTCTTTCAGCATCTATCTGCAAAAAGCCTTGCCCATACAGCACACGGATCGTAGCACACTCAAAAGCGCCCAGATCACCCCAGATCTATTTCCCGAGCCAGGATTTCCACCGGCTGTCAATTTCCCTTCTCCCGCTCCATACCTTCATGAATTCCACCAAAAACATGGAGCTTGGGTCGTACTCGTCTCTGCACCGTGTTTAACAGTTCAACGCAGCCGACTCGCTGAAGCTCCTTGGGGACCCAGTCTCGAAAACCTGAGGGCAAAATGAAATCAATACTCTTAATTTTCTCTCTTCAGGTAAGGTTTCATTTAGACTTTCAGGAAGCCATAACTCACTGAAGGTTTATTACATTATCTGTAATCCTAACCTCTCCATTAAAGCTTACAATGCCTTTTAAGAAACTTTTCACTCATCGCTTTGTCTTCTTTAGAGTCTTTTTTTTTAGTTTCTTTTTTTTCCCCTCCTCTTAATTAACATTTTTTTCCCGTATAGGATTTGATTTATTCAACTACTGGGTTTCAATTCCTTTTCGTGAGCTGAAACTTGGTGACATTTATTCCTGGCAGTGTTATGGTCCCCCACCCCCCTTCTGTTCTTTTGTGTCTGAATCTGGGCTTGTTTCTCTTTCTCCTTTTTTCCCCCATTTCTCTCCCTCTCTTTTTATTACTTCCCTTAATGCCTCATCTGCCCAAAGAGCAAGCTTATTTCCAAGATGATCAGGTTAAGGAGGGCTGGTAAAATCTGCATTAGACACTGGCCTCCACATACCTGGGTCTCTCTAGATAATTCAACTCTTGGCTCTGAGTGATTTCCAGTGACCAGAGCCTGGGAAAGCTAGCTTACCTCCCCAGGCTGATCACCAGTGATAGGTAACAACATGACCCATAACAGCATCCAGCAAGCTGGGGCTAATTGACTACTTTTAAAGTAAAAGCCACTTAGTTCCACACTTAATGCAGAAAATCCATAAAAAACTGACATCAATTATCACAAAAGTTGGCTGTCAGGATGGTTACAGTCTGAAATGGAATCTGTAGGGATCAGAGCAGGGTGGGGGTTGTGCATCTAAGGAGGAGGCTGGGAAGAGCAGCGGATTCAGGAAGCTTTAGCACAAATTGCACAAATCTGTTTGTGGCACCATTACATTATTTCTATTAAAAAAAAACCTATAGGGACTTAAATCAAGGTAGCTTTGGACAGGGACTGACAATCAAGATGACCACTTAGCTCGGTTAAAAAGGAGAAAAAAAAATTGAGCCCCATTCTGTGCAAAATTGGTCAAAGGCACATCATAATTAATGGGTATGTGGGATAGGGATGGGGGAAGGGGAGAAGCATCCCAAGAAGACGATCTAGTAAACATGGAAAGCTGGGTAGTCTGCATTGATCCAAAGGAGAGCTCTTTGACATGAGAAAAAGTAGCCACCACCAAAAATTAGAGGCATCTTCTTTCATGGCTTGGGTTGTTTAAAATCACTTTTCTTGAAAATGACCAAAGGAAGGGAAATCCCTTTTATCAATGGGTGTGTGAGAAGGTGGGATGGATTTGGCCACCACCATTGCTAGCCAGACATGGAGAATTTAAAGATGCTTTGAAAAAGGTTATTTCAAATTTCCCCTCAATGGGCACAATTAGCAACATGTGCAAAATGTGTCTACAAAGTCATTCTGAAACACCAACTGCATGCTTTATTTTAAGCCCCCCTCCTTTTCTTTGGAAGCTTTATAACACCAAGCTATGCCCTCTGGCTTCTCCGGTAGCATTTGGATGACCTTAACCTCTGATCAAAAATCTCCCTGTAGTCTCCTATCAAGGGAGGATCAGGAAGGGCTATTAAGGAGTTCTCCTGCTGCCTCAGAGTAAGGGAGAGATGGGGGAGTCTCTGGGAAGCACAGTGTGTGTGTGTGTGTGTGGGGGGTAGAGGTAAACCTGATGGGGATGGGGGAAGGGTCTTTGAAAAGTTTTGCTTGGAAGCCTGGAATTTAAACATCTGTCACCACAATTTGCTTTCATTCCAGGCTGAAGGATTTGTCCAAGTTTGCAGTGAAACTATTATAGTCCCTAAGCAACCCCAAACACATGTTTGAATGCAACTCCCCAATCCAGTGGGGAAATTTTAGAGATTTGCAACAGGTCAGGCTCTTTTCTTCTAGGATCCAGATTTTTAAGAGCTGCCTTTGTGGCTAGCCCCCTTGCCCTTACCTAAAGTGAAAGGGGCCTTAGAGGTCATCTTATCCAAACCATTTATTTTACATATGAAGAAATGGAACTCCAGAGAAATGAAGTGATTTGCCCAGGGTCACACAGCTAGTGTATGAGGCAGGATTTTAACGTAGGCTTTCCTGATTCCAACTGTAGTGCTCTATCCACTATATTTCCCAACTTCCATTTGGGAAATGCAACAAATGTTTCTTTTCCTCTTTGAGCAGGATCAAGAAATGGCAGCAAATGGCTTCTAAGAGGAATTGTCTCTGAATATCACATTAAAATTTTTTTCTTACAAATGACAGATAACAGAGACACAGATAACTCAAAGTAGAAGATGGTGTACTGGATAGGGAATTGGTCTAGGAATCAAGAAGACTTAGATATCAAAAATCACCTTGGGTATTTACCAGCTGTGACCTTGGACAAAACATAAATATTCCATCCTAGACTTTCCCCATCTATAAAAGGAAGGGACTTGGCTTGTTGGTCTTCAATCTCTCAATTTATGATTCTGTGATGTTCTTAAGAGGGTTTGTATGATGGCCACCTCCCAACCTAAACTGGTCTCTTTAATTATGGATTATTTTTGGCTAATATTAAAATGAATGTGCATAATCTGGATACATACCAGTCTGATAGTTTTTGAGACCATCCAGAAGGATTAGGGAGTGAAGTATGTCAGTCCTGCATTAAATGTCTTCCATGCCTCCTCCCAAATGGAAGATGATATGGTTGTGGCCAATCAGCAATTAATTGTGACAATGAACCATGCTTACACTTTAATATTTCAAGGAACCATGGCTTTTGTTCCACTGAGAGAGATTTCAACTCTTCTGTAATATGGAGCACAATCTTTGAGAGTGGCTTTGACTCAAAATATTAACCACCCTGCGTTCAAATCTGGTAATGACCCTCTTTGAAATCTGATCGTCGGATGACTCATATTATACTACTTGGGTTGTACTCAAACTTTTTCATGCTTTGTAGGATGTGCCAAGAGTTTATGTTATTATGTTCCCTTGGCATAGCCTTTGAGAGCCTAGGGTCACCTCTACTCCATCATATCTTACATCTATTCCTTATTTATCTTATATCACCTCCCTGAGGGGAGCAAGACTATTTTTTCTTTTCTCTGTATATCCAACACTTGACACAGTATCCTGCACACAATAAGCATTTAATATAAGCATGTTTGTTAATTAGTTGGAAAAAGAGTTGACCACACAAGTAAAATATTTTCCATGGTCACAAAATAAAAAAAAATCATTGTGGTTTCTCTGTGGTTGTTCTTTTAATCTACTGGTTATGCAAACATCCAATAACACCCAGAATCTCCAAATTTAACACCTATAAGTCACTTTTAATTAGAACTCACCATTGGGCACTTTCAGTTTTACTTAATTTCAGTGTGTGAGTGTCTTAGAGGGAGCAAGGAAACCCTTTCTCCCCCCAAAACAAGCTCAAATGTTAAACTTTAAAGGCTCAGCCCCTGTTTCAACAGCTGATGAAAAGGGAAATGAACTCTGAATAAAAGCACCAGTCATTTCATGGTCATTCAAAAACCTTTGTGATGGGGTATATGGCGTGCTTCCCCCTCCTTCCCTCATAAGGTGAATACTGTTCTTAAAATAAATTATCTTGCTCAAAAGACTGTGGTGCTATATACTCATTTGATTTTCCTTGACTCCAATAAATCAAAAAATTTAATTTCAAGAACACCTGGAAGCCCGGCAGAACTGCTAAGTTTAATTATCATACTGGGCTTCTTTGAAGACATTGCTTTTGTTCCCCCTTAACTCCCCCCATATTCACTTTTTTTTTAACTTTTTAGTTAGAGGAAAATGATTATGTCCCTGAAAGCATTATTCATTCTGCCTGAACAGAAAACATTCACCACAATAAAATGATGCCCCTTGCTTCACTTACCAAGAGGAGGGCCATGTGTCATTAGTATATCAATTCCCTCTGGGATGAGGTTCCACTTGTCCAGCAAAGACTGACCTCTGGGTAGGTTAAAGCCCCATCCATTAAACCATGGCGTCCTTTGGGGGAAAATAATGCGAATGGCATCAGGCCAACAGAAGAATGTTTCATATTTTCAGAATTTTTGACTTGTACATTCCCTCTAACAGATTGCATTTCTTTTTTCTCTTCTTTGGGAAGAGTTGCCTCTTGTAGGGGACCCATTTCTATTAGCTGCCTTCAAACCGGGATATTTAAGTGTGAACATGTGGGCTGCAAATTCAGTGTGAAGGGGTATGATTATCTGGGAAGACTATAAGAAAAGAACATCATGAACTTCATGGCAATACTTTGGAGGCACACAGATATCACTGCCACTTGGATTTCTGGCTTAGATCTGGAACAATTCTACCCCTAATTTAGAGTAAGAGTACTAAAGGAAGCCTTCCACCTTCTCACCACAATTATTTTTTGTAAAATCCTGAGGGGAGCCCAGAAAATGCCCATGTTCTTGCTAAAAGGACTGCTGTGGTGAATGTGATGTCCAACACATAGGAAATTCTGAACAGTGTAGAGCCCCGACAAAATAAGAGTGAGAAAAAAAAAACTCAACACAACTTAATACAATTCAGGAGATATGAATTTAGCATCTTCTATATGCCAGGCAGTAGAATACAAAGACAAAATCCAACAGCCCAGCCTTAAAGGAGCCCTTTCCCATGCTGTCCCATAGGTCCTATGCCCAATGCCTTTCCTTACTCATAACAGTTGTCTAAGGCTTACTGGTATGGACTGGCATAGAAACTTGAAGAGTTTCTCAGTCTTCTCTTGATTCCACAGATTTAAATGTGTCTACATTTATCTGAAATGCCAATGAAATCCTATCTTTTTTTAATTGAAAAAAAATTTAAATTAATTGATTTAGAATATTTTTCCATGATTACATGATTCATGTTCTTTCCTTTCCTCCGCCCCCCCAATAGCCAATGAGCAATTCCACTGGGTTTTACATGTGTCATTAATCAAGACCTATTTTAATATTATAAATATTTGCATTAGGGTGATCATTTAGAGTCTACATCCCCAGTCATGTCCCCATCGACCCATGTGATCAAGCAGTTGTGAAACCATATCTTTTTATTTTTATTTTATTCATTAATTAATCAATCAATTAATTAATTTATCTATTCATTTATTCATTCATTCACTCATTTATTTATTTGTTTACTTACTTTTTTATTTATTTGTTTATTTATTTATTTAACCAGATTTTTTTTTTAACCAAGAAAAGATTGAATTTGACAACATGGAAATGCCAGCTGGGTACAGTGTAGAAATGACCTGTGAACCAACCCTCCAATAATTCTGCTATAATATCAGAGCCAAGAATGGACCACACATTCTACGCCCTGAAATTCATCAAGTTCAAGCTTGGGCAGGCTTATTATAAAAACAGGTAACATGGTGCAGTAGAAAAAGCAGTATATTGGGAGTAAAAGGATTATAGTTTGAGTACCAGCTTTGTCAATTTACTTCCCACATGTCCTCGGGCCTCTCACTAACCTCTTTGGGCCTCAGTTTCTTCATTTGTAAAATGAAAGGGTAGGACTAGATGACTTCTAATCTAAGGTCTTCTGGTTTCCAATCTATGATCCCAAGAAAGAAGCCAATCCTAACGTAATTCAGTTCAGTTCAACTCAATAATCATTTGGCTACAAGGAAGTCACAGGCACTACATGCAAAGCATTATGCTAAGTGATGAGAATACAAAGAAGAAAACAAAAGTCTTTCGTCTCAAAGGGCTTACATTCTAAGGTAGGAGAATAGATCATGAAAAAGCCAGAAGTTCAAGTGTCCCAGTTTCATTTTGGTATTTAAAAAATGTTCATCTTTTAAAAAGTTTCTTTTGCGTGCAACATTGGTAATCATTTTTGCTTGCAAAAGACAGTTTAAAAAACATTTAAATAGTATTTGATTTGATGATTCATCAAATTTTAGGGTTCTCTTCCTCTCATTACTAGGCAGTGAGACTGGCGTATACAATATACGATTTTGGTGGAGCTCAAGGAATCCAATTACTCACATTAATGGGCTTAGTTCACATTTTTTTTAAATGCTAGGGGAAACTTCTTAGACACATGGTTTCTGGTAGTGCCAAATAAAATCCCATCATTACTATATATGGCCCATTATGTTTAGCAATCCATGACTCTAAATTTAAATTCAGGCTCCAAATTGCTAGCATCTTTTTAATTTTACTGTAAATTCATTTAGTTGCTCATTTCTGAAAGCTACACTGGAAAATAAAGTGTTTGATGAAATATTCAGATCCCCTCAACAGCATGAGGAAACACAGAAATGCTTCTTTACCGAGTAAGGCTCAAGGTGGGGCAAGATTACTCCTTATATCCTCGAAGAGGATAGAGGATACAAGGAGCTCCCAGTGTATATCTAAGTCTTAGATGAAAGTTTCAACTTCCCAGTTTGGTGGTGAATATCACAGATAGAGAGATAGGTAGAGAGTTAAGTAGGTAGAGATAAAGAGAGGAGAGAGATTGATAGATCAATAGATAGTAGAGATATATGGATAGATAGAGACAGAAATATAGTAGAGATAGAAAAAAGATAGATATAGAGAAAGAGATTAGAGGTAGATGGATGGATGGATGGACAGAGACAAAGACATATAGTATAGAGAAAGCTAAAGAGATAAAAAGGTAGAAATAGGGGAGATTAAGTGATAGAGAATAGAGGGAGACGGATGGAGAGACAGGGACAAAGTCAGGTAAGAGACAGCTAGAAAGATAGATGGATGGATAGGATAGATAGATAGTTGGATAGTAGATAGATGGCTAGATAGATCAATATTATCACTTGAATATTTTACAACTCTCTGGTAAGAATGACTATATAGCACTCCCAATTTAAGGGATTGAATATTGAATAGAAGACAGCAACACTACAAACATAGCGACTCTAAAGATACGTCAATTATTTTTTTAAATGGATCCAAAGTATTTTAAACTATACAAGAGTCAGAACTCTGAAAACAAGTTATTACCTGCTGGCTGAGGCTGACCTTGCAACCACACGATAAATATTTCCTGAATCAAAATCCCATCTAGGTCCACTAGATGGATGGATAAACTACTTTTTTTTTTTGAGAGTGTACTGTCCTGGATTATTTGTTGTTGCTGTTGTTTTTCACTTATTTATTTGCTTGTTTGTTACATTAAAATACCCTGTTAACTCCCTCCATCCCTACCTTACGCCCATTTGAGAAGGCATTATTTGACAAAGTTATATGTATACATAAAGCTATGTCTTATTTCTACTTATCAATTCTTTCTCTGGTGGTGGACATACACAAATCATTCTTCAAACAATATTTTCTGTTGCTGTATATAATGTTCTCTTGGCCACAACTTGTTTAGCCATTTCCCAATTTATGGGCATCCCTTTAATTTATAGCTCTTTTGTAAATAGAGTCAGGTAAAGTTCTTTTGTTTTTCTTTATAGAAATGTAGCTGGAAGAGAACATCCAGGCCATCTCTCCCATTTTATAGATGAGGACAATGAGGTTCAGAAACAAAATGACCACAGTCATAAATCAGTGTCAACACTATTCCATGCCTACTCTATTTTAGGCACTTGGGATATAATGATCACAATCAAAAAAGTTCCTGCTCTCAGGAAGCTTTCATTCGATCAGAGTATATGGCAGAAGTTGAGCCTGGGTTTCCTTACATGAAAATACAGTGCCCTTTCCACTGGATCACTGCCTTCATCTTGAGTAAGATGATGACTATTTTCAGAATCTGATAAACCAAAGAAGGGAAGTCACTATTTGACAAGAATTCCTGGAATCACTTTGGTAAAATTAGGTTTATTTTAGCATATGTCACTACCAGCTTGGCATGACTCATTTTTTTTAAATAGAGGAAATTATAGTTGTTTTCAAAGCCAATCATTTCTGATGAAATTGTAGAGAGCTCATTTATTCATTTGATCTTGTTGTCTTTGGGACATTTACCTCAATGCTCCATATTCCTTTTTACAATAAAATCAGAAATAAGGATTTCCCCAGTTTGGGCCACTATGTCTTCTCCTTCACCTCAATTCCTCAATTCTAGAATCTGATCTTAGAAAATGAAACAAATCCAGGACCCAAACGAAATGAATTTCACATTTTTTGAGAGAGGCAAATAAAAATCATAGGAAATATCTGTGTTCTATGATTTTTAAAAAGCACAGTGCAAGGGGCATTTGTTGAATTTACCTAAAAGCAGCTTTCTGTGCTAGAAAGTCTCGCCTAGAAAGAGTAAGAAGGCTTATTTATTTTTTTTATTTTACCAATTAAACATATTTCCACTTAATTTTTCCAAAGTTAGATGATCCAAATTGCCTTCTTCCCTCTCCTCCCTAACAGCAAGGGTTTAAAAGAAGCTACTATGAATGAGAAAGGGCAATAAGATATCAGTGGAAAGAGACCAGATGATTCATCTTCTTGGAGACCAGATGATTCATCTTCTGAGTTCAAATCTGGCCTCAGACACTTTACTAGATGTGTGACCCCAGACAAGTCACTTAACCCTGTTTGCCTCAGTTTCCTCATCTGTAGAACAAGCCAGAGAAGGAAATGGCAAACAACTCCAGTTGTTTCCTGCCAAGGAAATTCCAAATGTGGACAAGAAAAGTCAGACATGACTGAAATGACTGAAAAACAACAGGAATGAATGAGAAATCGTTTTTTGATTACTTCTACCATAAATATACCACAAAGAAGAAGAAAAATATTATACACCATCATCATGAAGATCTAGTGTCAAGTCTATGTGACTTTGGACAAATCACTTAAACTCTCAGTGCCCCAGGTGACTCCCTAAGACTAGAAGCTACAGAAGAACCACCAATAGGCATCAATAGATGGGGAGTTTCCCCCATTCATTAAATACTAGCTCTAGGGGTAAAAACACCAAAGAACAACAACAAAACCAACCAAAACCATTCCAGCTGGGGTCAAAACCAGCCTTTGGACACTTGTGGTATCTCTTATGGGTTCACTATCTAGTGTGGACACAACTGAGTCCTTTGTCATCTTTCCAATATTGTTTAAAATAAGGTTCTTCCAGAAACATGCAGCCTTGTTTCCTGGAGTGCTCTCCATTAGGAGCTTTCCATAAAAGATTCAAACAAGACATCAGTCTGCAGAGTCCCAAATTATGTTTGGCTAACATTAAGCTTGTGACAAAATCCAGAAGTTTCCAAGTTAGATAGAGTTTAGAAGGTTCTGGCTTTTATTATCACCAAAGCACATGTATAATGTATGCACATGTGCTTGAAAGAGGGGTAGAGGAGAAGGAAGGATGGGATGGAGGGAGGGAGGAGAGAAAAAGAGAGAGAGAGAGAGAGAGAAGAGAGAGAGAGAGAGAGAGAGAGAGAGAGAGAGAGAGAGAGAGAGAGAGAAGAGAATGTCTGGAATCAAATTATCTTGGTTTGCTTTTGTTTTAATATCAGGGATCTGAAGCAAAACTATTTCTGTTACAGAGATGTGAAGTTCCTTTAGGCATTCTCTGGCATGGTCTTCCTCTGGGGATGGTGGCCATGGGGCAAGAATGCTTGACTAGGAGAAAGGTTACTTGTATTTTAATCCCCAGTGATGTAAAAAACAAATTGTAAGGGGGCAACTAGTTGGATAGAGAACCAGGCCTAAAAACAGCGGGTCCTGGGTTCAAATCTGTCTTCATACACTTCCTAGCTGTTTTGACCCTGGGCAAGTCTTAATCCCACTGCCTAGTTCTAACTACTCTTCTACCTTGGAACAAATACATAGTATTGATTCTAAGATGGAAGGTAAGGCTATAATAATAAAAAACAAAAACAAATTGTAAGCTAAGATATGTTCTATGGTCACTAAAGGGTTATCTGGAGACAGCTGTGATGAAGTAACAAGAGTATTCCATTTATATTCAGAGGACCTGAAGACATAGGCTACTACTTATTGCTTATGTGACCTTGAGAAAGTCACTTAACTTTCTCATAGGATCATACTTCTAGAATTGGAAGAAAACTTAGCACAGTGTCTGGTATATAGTAGACACTGAATAAATATTGATCAAATGAGTGAAGAGAGACCTCAAAGATGATAAAGTCCAATTCTTTCATTTGATAGATGAAGAAACAAGCCCAGAATATTAAATGACCTTGTCAAAAACAACAGAAATTAGGTCATGAAGCAGGATTTGAACCCAAGAATTCTTAACTTTGGATCCAGTGCATTTTCTATTGTTTTATAAAGCAAAGGAGTTAAGCCTCTCAGACCTTGAAAGTCCCTATCAGTAATAGCTTCTAAGAAGTTTATCCATTATGGAAGAACAAGATGCCAGAAACAGATGGAATCCAGGAAGCAATCCAGTCCAACTCTAACTTATACCTGAACAATCTGCCCTGTAAAGTGATCTGATCAGTGGTCATCTGGCCTTTGTTTGGCAACCTCTAGTGAAGAGGAACCCATGACTTTCTGGGGAAGCTCATTTTGTCTTTGGATAGCTCTAATTATTAGGAAGGGTTTCCTCAAGTTAAGCTGATATTTCTTTCTCTTAAGATTCTGTTTCACTCCTAGTTCTGCCAAGGGGACAAGGAGAACAAATCATCTCTTTTTCTTGTAGCAACACTTCACATACGTGAAGGTAGCTCTCACTTACCTCTAAAATTGTCTCTTCTCTAAGGTTAAACATGTCCAGTTGCTTTATTTTTTTTTAAACCCTTAACTTCTGTGTATTGACTCCTTGGTGGAAGAGTGGTAAGGGTGGGCGATGGGGGTCAAGTGACTTGCCCAGGGTCACACAGCTGGGAAGGGTCTGAGGCTGGATTTGAACCTAGGACCTCCCATCTCTAGGCCTGGCTCTCAATCCACTGAACTACCCAGCTGCCCCTCCCAGGTGCTTTAGATAATCTTTGCGTGAATATAAACTTGAGGCTCTTCACCATATTGGTTACTCTCCTTTGGACACTTTCCAGCTTATGAATCTTTTCCAAAACATCACTAGGAGAAATGGCACAGTTTGACCAGGGCAAAGGAGTATAATGGGGATGTCATCACTCTTGCCTCTAGTCCTTCATATTCTACCATTCTTCGTGTAGACTAAAGCCATGCTAACTTCTGTGGCTGTCAATCTGTTGACTAGAGTCAAGCTTGAAGTCCCTGAAAACCACCATACTAGAAAAACTATTTTCTAGCCCCTTCTCCCCCTTCAGTGTTCCTAGCTAAATGCTGAGGCAGGATGACTCAAGTTCCCAGGAAAGTGAAATTCTGCAGTAGGGAGTGGAGGAAGGGCTGGTGATAGAGAGAAGGGTAGAGGGAGAACATGTGTGCACTGTAGAGAAGGAATGTGTCACCATCATTTAATAGTTCTTTACCCAGTTGGGTTTCCAATGCCAAGAGTACTATAGGGACAATACCACAGTTTCAACTGGAAACATGATACCCTAACAGTGATCTCACCATGAGCTCACTGGAGAACATGAATATAACCAACTTCCACAGGCCCACAATATGTTTTGTTCTCTAACAGTGGGGGTTGGGGAGGGTGGGAAGGAGGAGGGGTGGAATCAAAGCTCACAATGTCATCGCCATTCACCAAAGCCTTAATAATTAGCTGTGACTAACAAACTCCACATGGGAAACAACTTGGAAGAAAATGTCTCACAATCTTCCCTGTTGCCAGTGGGCCAAAACTTGCCTGAACTATGTTCCTTAACACACAGGGAGTTCTCACCTCAGAAGAGAACGTGAAAAATCCAATAGCCTTGAGGGAAATCCAGTTGGAGCTACAAAAAGGAATATTTCTAGAGAAGTCAGTGAAATTGAACATTGAATCCCGGAGATGCTTGGGCCTTGCTAGCCGTGATTAGAATGTTTTAGCCTTCACGGTCTCAAATTCCGGAGGCGAGGGCAGGGGGAAAGAACCTGGAGAGGACTTGTGCCTAACAATGTCAATAAAAAAGCAGGTTTTCTATAAGGAGGCGGGATTAGATGAAATCACTGGTAAAGGTCATCTCTGTTTGCAGTACGCTGTGCTATGGTGCAGGAAGAACACAACGGAGGCACTATAAATTCAAGGAGTAGACAGGTGAACAGTTGTCTACTGCCTGCCCCCACCCCATGAAACTTTAGATGGGTGCTGTGATAAACAAAGGGGGAGCCAGCATTCTTTGTGGAAAGGTAAAGTCCTGTGTGGGTCAACGCTACAGACACAGTCTTCAAGTTCGCTCCTACCGTAGTCTTTCGAGCAGGGGATTTTACGACTCTGACCCTGCCAATATGACGCTTTTGAAAAATCCCCAGGGGACAGGCAACAGTAACTTGTCAGACAGATAGTACACGTTTTACTTGGGCTGATTACTTATTAAAAGAAATTTCCTCAGTGCTCTGCTGCATGGAAATTAAAAAAAAAATTTAAGCACTCAATCCGTCTTGCATAGACAATTCCGTGGTATGTCAAAGCTGTTAGTCAAGGTTGCTTAGCTAGGTAGTGCCAGTGGTTGGAGCTTGACAAAATCTTAAAATGGGTACCGAGAGCAATGGGTTCCTTTGGTACTGTAGTATTTATAATGAGGTGGGGGTCGGGGGAGCATTCAAAAGGTTCAGAGAAAAAACTCTCTAAACCACCAATTACTGCTATCTCAGCTGCCAGCATCTAAGACCAGAGAAGGAGAAACGCATTTCAACGGCATATTTTCCCCTAGATGGTGGCACCAATTCTGAGCTTTAATCTCCTTCAAGCAAAGCACACACAAAGCCACCGGCTCTCTCGTACTGTAGATCATGCCGGGTCCAAGAGAACCTAATTTAACTACCACTGCTTAAAATCACGCAGCACTTCAGAATGTCTTTCTCCTGCCATGAAACCATCACAATAATTCCTGATCTCTGCCTCACCTGACAGCTCAGCCCTTCCATGGCTGCAAAGCTTCCCTGTCAGTTAGGAATCAGAGTTACACGGGCTCCAGATGTGTCAAAGGGAGCATCCAGATGAAAGGCAGGCTCCTGCCCCTCTTCCCATTGCTTGTTCTGCTTCCTAACTCTTGATGCTGCTTGAGAATATGAGGATGGTTCTCCTAGATCCCTGGATGTAGCAAGCTCTCAGTGATTTCTCTGTGCAATTTAAGGGGTCTTATATGAGCCTATAGAACATATCTACACCTAGACCAGTCAAAGACAAGCATGCCAAATGGCAACATAGCAAGAGGGGAGGGAATCTGATCTTTGGGATGGGATGTACATCCTCTCTGCAAGCTGCCTAGAAAACCTGGCCAATGAAACTGCTTTTACAATCCTACCTGTCTCCAAAGGGCAGTGTAGGCTTTTCTCTCATCAGCTCTTTAGGAAGTCCCTTCCCTTCTCCAAGACACTTTAGAATAAGGATTTTTTTTTTACCTTTAACTTCCGTGCATTGGCTCCTAGGAGTCATTGCTGTGTATTGGCTCTTAGGTAGAAGAGTGGTAAGGGTGGGCAATGGGGGTCAAGTGACCTGCCCAGGGTCACACAGCTGGGAAGTATCTGAGGCCGGCTTTGAACCTAGGACTTCCCGTCTCTAGGCTTGGCTCTCAATCCACTGAGCTATCCAGCTGCCCCTAGAATAAGGATTTTTAACTTGTCTGTACACTAGATGAACATTATCAAGTTTTATTCTTTAATTTTAATTTTTATTGTCATGCAAAACCCATTTCCATATTGGTCACTGTTGTAAAAGTGCACTCATATATATCCAAAACTCTGAAATGCAACTCTAAATACGTTGATGTGAAAGATGACTCCAACAGTTCTTTCTCTGGAGGATGGCTGTTTTAAACAAAGGATAGTTAGCTATCAAACGTCTCCATAGCTGGGAACAATAATTATGATAAAATAATGATAACAGCTAGTATTTACATATCATTTGAAAGTTTGCAAAATGCTTTATGTATATAAACTCAATTGAGGCTCACAGAAAAACCAAGAGATAGGTGCTATAAGTACACACACACACACACACACACACACACACACACACACAATTTGCAGAAAAGAGAACTAAATCTAAAAGACATTAAAGTGATGTGTTTGAGGCCACACAGCCAGTGAATATATTTTTTTTAAATTTTAAACCCTTAACTTCTGTGTATTGACTTATAGGTGGAAGATTGGTAAGGGTAGGCAATGGGGGTCAAGTGACTCGCTCAGGGACACACAGCTGGGAAGTGTCTGAGGCCGGATTTGAACCTAGGACCTCCTGTCTCTAGGCCTGGCTCTCAATCCACTGAGCTACCCAGCTACCCCCCAGTGAATATTTAAGGATGGATTTGCCTCCAAGTTCAGGACTTATAGGATGTAATAGGTGATCAGCAAAGAAATCATTCATAGCCTAAAATATGCCCAATGAGAGAATTTCTAGCAAGAAAGTTTTGTTGAAATTACCATGTGACCTCGAGAGTCTCTCTCTCTCCCTCTCTCCATCCTTCTCTTTCTCTCTGTCTCCTTCTCTCCATCTCTCTCTCTTCATCCTCTGTCTCTCCCTCTCTCTTTCTCCCTCTCCCTCTCTCCATCCCTCTTTTTCTCCTTCTCTCCATCTCTCTCTCTCTCTCTCTCTCTCTTTCTCTCTCTCTCTCTCTCTCTCTTTCTCTCTCTCTCTCTCTCTCTCAAAGGACTTCCTCTTATTTGTAGAGGCCTTTATGGCCAAAGTATTTTTTCCCTTTTTTTTTACAGAATCATGTCATTTCAGAAATGGAAGAGATCTAATGAGCCACCCTCGGGGCACTCCAATAAAGACTTCTTTCCCAGCTGACATTAAACCATTACAGACTACTCTTTAGGTTGAGTCATTAAACAAGTTTAGTAGTAAAAGGAAGGAAAGATATTGGATCAGAGATGGAGGGGCTGAATGGGGGTCAAATGAAGGTTTTTTTTTAAGATAGGGGATCAGTAATCACACTGCCTATTCTTTCAATAAGGTGAGATATATCCGACTCTATTAATTTGAACTCATCAAGGGCAGTTATTACCTTGCAGAACTTTAGGCCACAGGAATCTACCTATCTTTTTATGGAAATCTCTGAAATCTAAAATTAATATTGTTTTTGAAATATTTCCTAAAAATCTAATCCAAATGACACGAAACTCTGGATTCTCTGTTCTTTTTCAAATTCTACGAAGGAGTGGTTGCTTTCCTTAATGTTTCAATCATTTTTATTTCAGCAACCAAGCCTTTCTTGTTGGTAAGAATTAGGTCCAGAAAAAGGTCCCCTTCATCCCTTATTCTACCTTTGAAAGGATGAAATTATCACTAAGGTCAGTCAAGAATTTGCAATCTCTTCTTCTCTAGTAAATGTGTGGATAATTGAAATTCCCTATGATTATTTATCATAATCATATCATCTTGCCAGACTTAAGATCTACTTCCTCTTTTTGCCCTAGTGGTCTATAGCATATTCCAGTGAAATGAAATATTCTCCACTCCATTCCCCTACTCTACTTCCCTCCCTTAAGCATCAGTTCTTCATATGCAACGCTTCTAAGATCCCTTTGCCACTTTTACCAATTCCATTCCTTTTGACGCTCCTAAAGTGTGATCTAGTTATGGAGCTTATCCCAACTAAGTCTTAGTGTTGACTAAAATCTAATTTACCTGCTTGTTAGGTCCCTAGGTCATAGGATCACAGATTCAGAGCTGGAAGGGACCTCGGAGGGCACTGAGTCCAACCCCTTTACTTTAGAGAGGAGAAAACTGAGTTCTGGCTGGGATAAGTGACTTGCTCAAGGTCACACAAGTAAAAAGTATGAGACAAGATTTGACTCTAGAGTTAGTTTTCTTTCTTCTCTATTATACTTTGCTTTGTGCATTTGTGTATAGACAATATCTTAAGAAATGGAATTTATTGCCTATAGCTTTGGAGGATTTTTGTCTCCCATGAGCTTCTTTTTGCTCTATTTTCCTTTTCATCTTCTATCCTCTTCATTCACCTCTCTATGGTGTGTAGTTTGGTCAATAGAGAGTAATTCAAGTAGTTTCTTCTTCCTTCCTTTTCAATTTAAAGTTCATTTGGTTAGATTTCAAGACTGGGTAAACATATATATTTTTTTTACATAGCCCTTGTTATTGACACTCCATCCCTGACCAAGAATTCACCATTTCTATATTTTAAGCCATGATCTAAAAATCCAAATCCAATTCTTATACCAACTGGGTATTCATTTCCCATGATCAATTCTTTCTTTTTTGATGCTGGAGGGAAAGGGATAAAGTGGCAGGCAATGCCGGGAACCAAGATTAAAAAAAAAACATCAAACCACGACCTGTTTTTGAACTTGGTATGTTCTGAATTATTAAAAATAACATTACAATATCTTACTCGACCCTCCTAAACTGGCATACCTGCCTTTAATCCTATAAATAAATAAGAGGAAGTAGAAAATTCTCAATCCATTTCCTCCCCACAGGGTAGCAGAAGGGGAAATGTTGAATGTCCATCATGAAAAGGAACATTTATGTGCCAGTGATAATAACGGCCAGACCCCTATGTTGGTGGGCACTTTAAGCAAACACAGGAAGCTTCTTGGTATCTAGAAATGAAGTGGTTTCCTTAGCAGTCTGAGAGAATTAGAGGCTGGGCCACAAAAGATGCCTTCCTGAGATAGTGTAAATACAGAGCAACCACACAGAGAGTTCTAAACAGAGAAAACGAATGTTGAGGATACTTCAAAATGCTTTTCTGAAAAATACCCAAACTTTTCCATATACCTTTCGAGTATAGCAATAACCCAGGTGATAAAGGTAGCTAGGGGGAGTTTCAGAAAATTGAGGTTATAAAATGTGGAAGTGGGTTTGGTGTGATGCTTTCTATATAAACTATGGCCAGATGTTTGAGATGAGCTGCGTTGGCTGTTATTTCTTAAAGACTAGGCATGAATTCCTTGTAACTTGGTTCCTATTGGATCAGGTTAAGTTCAAGACTATCCTATGACTGATTCAGGATACAAAGTAGAGTGGTCTCAGAAAAGACATTTTCTTTCTTTTTTTTTTAAATTTCATTTAATTGATTAAGAAAAATTTTTCATGGTTACATGATTCATGTTCTTTCTCTCCCCTCCTCCTACTCCTCTCCCATAGCCAATGTACAATTCCACTGGGTTTTACATGTATCATTGATCAAGACCTATTTCCATATTATTAGTATTTGCACTAGGGTGATCATTTAGAGTCTACATCCCCAATCATATCCCCATTGACCCATGTGATCAAGCAGTTGTTTTTCTTCTGTGTTTCTACTCCCCCAGTTCTAGAAAGGACATTTTCATGGTATGTCTGGTGAAACTTCAGAGGTTCTTTTAATCTATATATTTTGTAAAGAGATTCCCCTGTAATGAAACCACGAAACTATTTCCTGTAATATTCCAAAACACCTGAGCATGTGCCTGGTTAGGCTGTGAGGCACAATAGGTAAAGGGCTAGGGAGATGTCACTAGGTTCTCATAGTTCCCTTCTTCATCTAACAGCACTATTTACAAATCCCTCTGGGAAGGTAGTAGAGGCAGACTACTGCTTTCTTCTAAACTCAACCATAACTCCTTAATGTCAAAGTCTATTAGAGAGGAGGGGACTCAAATTCCCTAAGATTTAGGCTACTTATTAAGTTGTTGTTCATCCTTCATTTTGGAAGAGGACTAATGACATGATAAGGTGCTGTCTTGCTCATAAATTGGATTTGAGTGAGGCAGTCTCACAAAGTTATCAGCCTCATTCTTTGTTCAAGTCATCGAAGTCCAGTGGCAAGACCAAAGTCAGGATAAATAGTGACGGCTTGGGATACAGTGGGTGACGTTGGCTCCTTCAGTGACTGACCAAGCTCTAAGCACTCCACGGTATCTGTTCCAGCAGTTTTCATGGCCATTGGAACACATTGTTCTCATCTGACCGTTCTACTGTGGGAGTCTTTTCGTGCCTGGGATAAGCACTCCCACCAGTCAGTTACCTTCAAATTGGAGTAGCCCATCTGCTGAGATGGCTTTACCAATGTGTGGTGGCTGCACATGCTACAGCTTTTTAGAGCCATAGATGAGAGTTGAGAGCTAGGTGGACACCAAAGGTAGATGAGCAACCCTGAAAAGGGACTGGCAAGCCCTCACACCAGATACACTAGTTCTCCTTGAATACCCATGCACCATACTTCTTAGGTACATAACTCTTAATCATCCATATGATTGAGGGAGTCCCTAGTTCTAAATGGAAGATAAATTAAAATTTTGATGTCCTTTTGTTTGTGAATATGAAATGTTTTACTCGTTTGTTTTTTACAGTAGATTTACCTTCTTCCTTAATAATGGTTTATTTGGACTAATGTTAAACTTATCTTGCCTTTTAAAGCCTTTTCCACCAGAGAAGTATGTTAAGGCAGCCTGTATTAATGCATTGGCTTTAAAACCACCTGAATTAACTGAAGCAGTGTGCTACTGTGACCAGAGAGACTTGGAATCAGGAAGACTTTGGTTTGAATTGTTTGCCAGACAAGGAATGCTATCCACCTCCAGAGAAAGAACTGTTGGAGTGAGCTGGATGCGGATCAAAGCAGATTATCTTTCACATCAGTGTATTTATGGTTTTATTTTGGGGTTTTGGTCTTGTATGAGTGTGTTCTTCCAATAATGACAATACGGAAGTGTGCTTTGCATGATAATAAAAATAACCAAAAATAACCCCCCCAAATGTGTTTGTCAGACCATTACTAACTGTTTGACCCTGAGCAAGTTACTTAGCCTCTCTGACCCAGAGTACCCTCCACTGTATGATGAGGGAGTTGCCTTGATGACCTCTAAGCTAACTTCTGGCTCTAAACCTATGGCCCAGGACGCCCAAAGCAAATAACCTATATGTGGATAACCGAGAGGCGAATGTGTTTGAAAGTGGTCATTAGCAGCGCTGACTGCTAGTATTCTAGGTCTGCCAAGGAGGTCTCTGTATGGGGCCAGGGAGGATTTGCCTCAGAGTATATGTTTTTAAATTTTGATGTATTTTGTTTTTATATCATTAACTACATTTCCCAATATACCTGTCCTCCACCTCTCAAAGACCTGTTGCTTAGGACAAAGAAGAAATAGAGAAGAAAAAAAAAATGCTCCGTAAAACAGACCAAAAATGTCAGCCAAGTGAGACATTATACAAAGTCTTCCACACCCAAAGTCTCACACCTCTGCAAAGGAAAAGAGATGCATTCCCAAATGTCTTTAATGGGGCCTACCTTGATCATTTCAACTTCCCAGCATTCTGTTTTTTGGTAATTTTGTTTTTATTTTTTGCTGCTCTTTTCTTTTTTTAAATTATATTTTCTTTTTCTTAATTAGTAAAAATCAATCTTCTTTTTCTACTAACCTAACCCACTGACACCATAGGATGATATCTTGGCTTTGGGGTGATTTGGTTTTTTTTTTAAACCCTTAACTTCAGTGTATTGGCTCCTAGGTGGAAGAGTGGTAAGGGTGGGCAATGGGGGCAAGTGACTTGCCCAGGGTCACACAGCTGGGAAGTGTCTGAGGTAGGATTTGAACCCAGGACTTCCCGTCTCTAGGCCTGACTCTCAATCCACTGAGCTACCCAGCTGCCAAATGTGATTTGGTTTTAAATGAGGCAAGTTACACAAAGTTGTCTTGCTGTTCTTTTCATCCTTTGCTGGGCACTGATTTTTCAGTTGTGTCCAACTCTTCATGACCCCATTTGGGATTTTCTTGACAAAGATCCTGGAGTGATTTCCCATTTCTTTCATCAGCTCATTTTATAGCTGGGGAAACTGAGGCAAATACTAAAGTGACTTGCTTCAGGTCACATAGCTAGTACATGTCTGAGGCTGGATTTGAACTCATGAAGATGAATCTTCTGCCTCTAGGCTTAGCATTCTATTCATTGCACCATCTAGTAGTCCCACTCAAAGATATACAAGTAGATAATGAGAATTTGAGTGTCTTATTCTTCCCTATATCATGCTGTCCTCTGCTACCATAGTGGATGGTCTCTAATTAATTGTATTTTTCTCTCTACTAAATCTTCTGTGTTTTGATTCCTCAAAGCAAGATTGAAGCTATTAGGTAGTACAATGGATAGAGCATGGGTCTTGAAGTCAGGAAGACCTGAGTTCCAACCTGGCGTGATCCCAGGCAAGTCACTTACTCTTGTTTTGCCTCAGTTTCCTCCTCTGTCAAATAAGCTGAAGAAGAAAGTGGCAAATTACTCCAATCTCTTTTCCAGAAGACCCCAAATGGGGTCACAAAGATTTGGATGTCCCTGAAACAACTGAACAACAAAAAAGGGTTGAATGTCTTAACCCAAAGCAGTCAGCCATGGAGTTCAGAGTATGAAAAATCTGATTTCTAGATTGTTATCTATCCCACCCCTTGGCCACGCAGCTAAGCAGCTGCCAGTGCCATCGAGGGGGTTCCTGGATGGTTAGACTGGATCCCTTCCAAGGTCCCTTCCTGCCAACATCCTACAATCCTATGACTGTCTGCCATGAGCCCGCCATGATTCCATGAAGTCTCAGAATGACGGCCATGTGGATCAGGGAGGAAAAAACCAGGTTACTGACATCGGCTTAAGGAACGTTTCAACTCTGACTAAGTCCAGGACAATCCATTTCAGGAGGAAAATGAATCTGTGACAGACAGTTCTTACACATGAGAAAATAAACATTTTACACTATTGTATGTATTTCAGAACAAACTGAAGGGCTCTGAGATCTCAGCCTGCCCATGATGTATCGGATGAGTCCTTCGGAAAAGAGAGGGTAAGTGGCTTGTCCGCAATCACACAGTTACTAAATGCCCAAAAGTATGGCTTTGTGGTCTGACTCCAAGGCATACTATACTGAAAAGAAAGTCACAGAAACTATTGCATCAATAAGTCCGACTACTTAGACTATTCAGTATAGACTCTCTATTTTTACATTTTATTTTCAATTAACAAGTATTTATTTTCTCCGTCTCTCAGTCCATCAATTTTATTTTTTATTTTTCTCAAGGAAAAACTCTAATTAATTAATTAGTTTAATTTAATTAATTTGCCACCATCAATTTGAAAAGAAAATGAAAACTTGTATTTATGCATAGTTAATCAAAACAATTTCCCACATTGGCCACGTCCAAAATTATGCCTCTGGAGTTCATCATTTCTCTGAGCATATTAGATGATATGGCTATCTGGCTCACCCCATTAGACGATATGGGGGTGAGCCAGATAGAGCCCGGTTTAGAATCTGGAGACCTGAATTCAAATCCAACTTCAGACATTTACTAAATGTGTGACCTTGGAGAAGTTACTTCATCCTGGTGGCCTCAGTTCCTCATCTGTAAAATGGGCTGGAGAAGGAAAAGGCAAATTAGTCCAGTACCTTTGCCAAGAAAATGGCAAATGAGGTTACAAGGAGTCAGACGTTACTGAGATCGTCGAAGATGCTATAAGCTCCCTGAGAACAGTCTCCCTTTTTATATTTGTATCCCTAAAGCTTAACACAGTCCATGTTATTCAAAATACTTTCCTCAGCCAATATTGGCTAAACATCTATCTTTACTTTTATTCTGGTTTCATGGGAAAAGCATCAGCTTCAGAGTCAGAGATCAAAGGACCGAATCCTGCTTCTACCACATACTTTATGTGTGGTCCTCGAACCCCAGTTTTTCTCATTGATAAGATGAGACTTGACTCTCTGGCCTCTAAAGTCTAGCCCTAAATCTATGATCATATCATTCATAAATTAATTAAATTGTATTAATTAAATTAATTAATTAAAGACCCCATTCTGTGCCTTGCACTGAATTAGGTGCTGTGGCACTAGACAAAATTACAAGACATGGTTTACACCCTCTATGAACTTAGAATATAGTTGGGGAGATAAGGCAGACACACAGGAAACATTTACTTTAAAACTAACTATAAAGGGGTAGCTAAATGACTTAGTACTTAGAGAGGCAGGGGTCAGGAAGCTCTGGGTTCAAATCTAACCTCAGATACTTCCTAGTGATGTGACCCTGGGTAAATCTCTTAAACCCCATTGCCTAGCCCTTAGTGCTCTTCTGCCTTGGAACTGATATTCAGTATCAATTCTAAGACATAATGTTAGGGTTTTAAAAAAAGAAACTAAATTTAAAAATAGCAAAACAAATAAGTAAGTAAAAAATTTTAAATTAGTCTCATATATATTTATATATATGCACACAGCTCAAAAATAAAATAAAACAAAAACCTCAGTTAAGTAGATATCTAGAGAAATTTAAAAAACTTAAATTAAAAAATGCAAAAAGTAGATGGTTTAGTGACAGAAAAAAGCCAACATTGGCCCTGCCCTTAAGATGCTTATAATTCAATAAGGGGAATGGAACATGAATGCAAAGAACTACAATGCAAACTACATGGGCTCAAAGAATCACAAACTGAGAAGTGGGAAGGACCTTTGAAGTCATCTAGTTCCAACCCCCTCTTTTTACAATGAGGAAACTGAGACCTACAGAGATGAAGTGACTTACAAAGGTTACAAATTTGAGCCAGAATTTGAACAAAAGTTTTCTGTCTCCAAATTCTTTGCTCTCTTCCCCACATCAGGCTACTTCTTGGGGAACATCATTTTACCTCTCAGTTTTCCAGGTAACCTTCTTAAGCAGGGGTC